>NW_027460302.1:14224153-14259153 GCF_050947875.1 Dermacentor variabilis
CTGCTGCTTGCTGCTGCTGCTGCTTGATGCTGCTGCTGCTTGCTGCTGCTTGCTGCTGCTGCAGCTGCTGCTGCTGCTGCTGCTGCTGCTGCTGCTGCTGCTGCTGCTGCTGCTGCTGCTGCTGTGTTGCTGTGCTGCTGCTGCTTACTGCTGCTGCTGCTGCTACTGCTGCTGCTGCTACTGCTGCTGCTGCTGCTGCTGCTGCTGCTGCTGCTTACTGCTGCTGCTGCTACTGCTGCTGCTGTTGCTGCTGCTGCTGCTGCTGCTTGCTTGCTTGCTTGCTTGCTTGCTTGCTGCTGCTGCTTGCTGCTGCTTGCTGCTGCTTGCTGCTGCTTGCTTGCTTGCTTGCTTGCTTGCTTGCTACTGCTGCTTGCTGCTGCTGCTGCTGCTGCTGCTGCTTGCTTGCTTGCTGGCTACTGCTGCTTGCTGCTGCTGCTGCTGCTGCTGCTGCTTGCTGCTACTTGCTTGCTTGCTTGCTTGCTTGCTTGCTTGCTTGCTTGCTTGCTGCTGCTGCTGCTGCTACTGCTTGCTTGCTTGCTTGCTTGCTTGCTTGCTTGCTTGCTGCTGCTGCTGCTGCTGCTGCTTGCTGCTGCTTGCTGCTGCTTGCTTGCTTGCTTGCTTGCTTGCTTGCTTGCTTGCTGCTGCTTGCTTGCTTGCTTGCTTGGTTGCTTGCTTGCTTGCTGCTGCTGCTTGCTTGCTGCTGCTGCTTGCTGCTGCTTCCTGCTTGCTGCTGCTTCCTGCTTGCTGCTGCTGCTGCTGCTGCTGCTGCTTGCTGCTGCTTGCTTGCTTGCTTGGTTGCTTGCTTGCTTGCTTGCTTGCTGCTGCTGCTTGCTTGCTGCTGCTTGCTGCTGCTTGCTGCTGCTGCTGCTGCTGCTGCTTGCTGCTGCTGCTGCTTGCTGCTGCTTGCTGCTGCTGCTGCTGCTGCTGTGCTGTGCTGCTGCTGCTGCTGCTGCTGCTGCTTGCTGCTGCTGCTGCTACTGCTGCTGCTGCTGCTGCTGCTGCTGCTGCTGCTTGCTTGCTTGCTTGCTTGCTTGCTTGCTTGCTGCTGCTGCTTGCTGCTTGCTGCTGCTTGCTGCTGCTTGCTGCTGCTTGCTTGCTTGCTTGCTTGCTTGCTTGCTTGCTAGCTGCTGCTGCTTGCTGCTGCTGCTGCTGCTGCTGCTTGCTTGCTTGCTTGCTTGCTGCTGCTTGCTGCTGCTTGCTGCTGCTGCTTGCTGCTACTTGCTGCTTGCTTGCTTGCTTGCTTGCTTGCTTGCTGCTGCTTGCTTGCTTGCTGCTGCTGCTTGCTGCCGCTGCTGCTGCTGCTGCTGCTTGCTGCTGCTTGCTTGCTTGCTTGCTTGCTTGCTTGCTTGCTTGCTGCTGCTGCTTGCTGCTGCTTGCTGCTGCTTGCTGTTGCTGCTGCTTGCTGCTGCTTGCTGCTGCTTGCTGCTTGCTGCTGCTTGCTGCTGCTTGCTGCTTGCTGCTGCTGCTGCTGCTTGCTGCTGCTTGCTGCTGCTTGCTGCTGCTTGCTGCTGCTGCTGCTGCTTGCTGCTGCTGCTGCTTGCTGCTGCTGCTTGCTGCTGCTGCTGCTGCTTGCTGCTGCTTGCTGCTGCTTGCTTGCTTGCTTGCTTGCTGCTGCTGCTTGCTTGCTGCTGCTGCTTGCTGCTGCTTGCTGCTGCTTGCTGCTTGCTGCTGCTGCTGCTGCTTGCTGCTGCTTGCTGCTGCTTGCTGCTGCTTGCTGCTTGCTGCTGCTGCTGCTGCTGCTGCAGCTGCTGCTGTGCTGCTGCTGCTGCTGCTTGCTTGCTTGCTTGCTTGCTTGCTTGCTTGCTGCTGCTGCTGCTGCTGCTGCTTGCTGCTGCTTCCTGCTGCTTGCTGCTGCTTGCTTGCTTGCTTGCTGCTGCTGCTTGCTGCTGCTGCTGCTTGCTGCTGCTTGCTGCTGCTTGCTGCTGCTGCTGCTTGATGCTGCTGCTGCTTGCTGCTGCTTGCTGCTGCTGCAGCTGCTGCTGCTGCTGCTGCTGCTGCTGCTGCTGCTGCTGTGTTGCTGTGCTGCTGCTGCTTGCTGCTGCTGCTGCTGCTACTGCTGCTTGCTGCTTGCTGCTGCTGCTGCTGCTTGCTTGCTTGCTTGCTTGCTTGTTTGCTGCTGCTTGCTGCTGCTTGCTGCTGCTTGCTGCTGCTTGCTTGCTTGCTTGCTTGCTGCTGCTTGCTGCTGCTGCTGCTTGCTGCTGCTTCCTGCTGCTTGCTGCTGCTTGCTTGCTTGCTTGCTTGCTGCTGCTGCTGCTGCTGCTGCTTGCTGCTGCTTGCTGTTGCTGCTGCTTGCTGCTTGCTGCTGCTGCTGCTTGCTGCTGCTTGCTGCTGCTGCTGCTGCTGCTTGCTGCTGCTGCTGCTGCTGCTTGCTGCTGCTTGCTGCTGCTTGCTGCTGCTGCTGCTGCTGCTGCTGTGCTGTGCTGTGCTGCTGTGCTGCAGCTGCTGCTGTGCTGCTGCTGCTGCTGCTGCTTGCTTGCTTGCTTGCTTGCTTGCTTGCTTGCTTGCTGCTGCTGCTGCTGCTGCTGCTTGCTGCTGCTTCCTGCTGCTTGCTGCTGCTTGCTGCTGCTGCTGCTGCTTGCTGCTGCTTGCTGCTTGCTGCTGCTGCTGCTTGCTACTGCTTGCTGCTGCTGCTGCTGCTTGCTGCTGCTGCTGCTGCTGCTGCTGCTTGCTGCTGCTGCTTCCTGCTTGCTTGCTTGCTTGCTTGCTTGCTGCTGCTGCTTGCTGCTGCTGCTTGCTACTGCTGCTGCTGCTGCTGCTGCTGCTGCTGCTGCTGCTGCTTGCTGCTGCTTGCTGCTGCTTGCTTGCTTGCTTGCTTGGTTGCTTGCTTGCTTGCTTGCTTGCTTGCTGCTGCTGCTTGCTTGCTGCTGCTGCTTGCTGCTGCTTGCTGCTGCTTCCTGCTTGCTGCTTGCTGCTGCTGCTGCTGCTGCTGCTTGCTGCTGCTTGCTTGCTTTCTTGCTTGCTTGGTTGCTTGCTTGCTTGCTTGCTTGCTGCTGCTGCTGCTTGCTGCTGCTTGCTGCTGCTGCTGCTTGCTGCTGCTTGCTGCTGCTGCTGCTTGATGCTGCTGCTGCTTGCTGCTGCTTGCTGCTGCTGCTGCTGCTTGCTGCTGCTTGCTTGCTTGGTTGCTTGCTTGCTTGCTTGCTTGCTGCTGCTGTGCTGCTGCTGCTGCTGCTGTGCTGTGCTGTGCTGTGCTGCTGCTGCTGCTGCTGCTTGCTTGCTTGCTTGCTTGCTTGCTTGCTGCTGCTGCTGCTGCTGCTTGCTGCTGCTTGCTGCTGCTGCTTGCTTGCTTGCTTGCTGCTGCTGCTTGCTGCTGCTGCTGCTGCTGCTGCTTGCTGCTGCTTGCTTGCTTGCTTGCTTGCTGCTGCTGCTTGCTTGCTGCTGCTGCTTGCTGCTGCTTGCTGCTTGCTGCTGCTGCTGCTGCTTGCTGCTGCTTGCTGCTGCTTGCTGCTGCTTGCTTGCTTGCTTGCTGCTGCTGCTTGCTTGCTGCTGCTGCTTGCTGCTGCTTGCTGCTGCTGCTGCTGCTTGCTGCTGCTGCTGCTGCTGCTGCTTGCTGCTGCTGCTGCTGCTGCTGCTGCTGCTGCTGCTGCTGCTGCTGCTGCTGCTGCTGCTGCTGCTGTTGCTGTTGCTGCGCTGTGCTGCTGCTGCTGCTTGCTGCTGCTGCTGCTTGCTGCTGCTGCTGCTGCTGCTGTGCTGTGTTGCTGTGCTGCTGCTGCTGCTGCTGCTGCTGCTGCTGCTGCTGCTGCTGCTGCTGCTGCTGCTGCTGCTGCTGCTGCTGCTGCTGCTGCTGCTTACTGCTGCTGCTGCTGCTGCTTACTGCTGCTGCTGCTACTGCTGCTGCTGCTGCTGCTGCTGCTGCTGCTTGCTTGCTTGCTTGCTTGCTTGCTTGCTTGCTTGCTTGCTGCTGCTGCTTGCTGCTGCTTGCTGCTGCTTGCTGCTGCTTGCTGCTGCTTGCTTGCTTGCTTGCTTGCTTGCTGCTGCTGCTTGCTGCTGCTGCTGCTGCTGCTTGCTGCTGCTTGCTTGCTTGCTTGCTTGCTTGCTTGCTGCTGCTGCTGCTGCTGCTGCTGCTGCTGCTGCTGCTGCTTGCTTGCTTGCTTGCTGCTGCTGCTGCTGCTGCTTGCTGCTGCTTGCTGCTGCTTGCTGCTGCTTGCTGCTGCTTGCTGCTGCTTGCTTGCTTGCTTGCTTGCTTGCTGCTGCTGCTTGCTGCTGCTGCTGCTGCTTGCTGCTGCTTGCTTGCTTGCTTGCTTGCTTGCTTGCTTGCTTGCTTGCTACTGCTGCTTGCTGCTGCTGCTCCTGCTGCTGCTTGCTGCTGCTTGCTTGCTTGCTTGCTTGCTTGCTGCTGCTGCTGCTGCTGCTTGCTTGCTTGCTTGCTTGCTTGCTTGCTTGCTTGCTTGCTTGCTTGCTGCTGCTGCTGCTGCTGCTTGCTGCTGCTTGCTGCTGCTTGCTTGCTTGCTTGCTTGCTGCTGCTGCTTGCTGCTGCTGCTGCTGCTGCTGCTGCTGCTGCTGCTGCTGCTGCTTGCTTGCTTGCTTGCTTGGTTGCTTGCTTGCTTGCTTGCTTGCTGCTGCTGCTTGCTGCTGCTTCCTGCTTGCTGCTGCTTCCTGCTTGCTGCTTGCTGCTGCTGCTGCTGCTGCTGCTTGCTGCTGCTTGCTTGCTTGCTTGCTTGGTTGCTTGCTTGCTTGCTTGCTTGCTGCTGCTGCTTGCTTGCTGCTGCTTGCTGCTGCTTGCTGCTGCTGCTGCTGCTTGCTGCTGCTGCTGCTGCTGCTGCTGCTTGCTGCTGCTGCTGCTGCTGCTGCTGCTGCTGCTGCTGCTGTGCTGCTGGGCTGTGCTGCTGCTGCTGCTGCTGCTGCTGCTGCTGCTGCTTGCTGCTGCTGCTGCTGCTGCTTGCTTGCTTGCTTGCTTGCTTGCTTGCTTGCTGCTGCTGCTGCTGCTGCTTGCTTGCTTGCTTGCTTGCTTGCTTGCTTGCTTGCTTGCTTGCTTGCTGCTGCTGCTGCTGCTGCTTGCTGCTGCTTGCTTGCTTGCTTGCTTGCTGCTGCTGCTTGCTGCTGCTGCTGCTGCTGCTGCTGCTGCTGCTGCTGCTGCTGCTGCTTGCTTGCTTGCTTGCTTGGTTGCTTGCTTGCTTGCTTGCTTGCTGCTGCTGCTTGCTGCTGCTTCCTGCTTGCTGCTGCTTCCTGCTTGCTGCTTGCTGCTGCTGCTGCTGCTTGCTGCTGCTTGCTTGCTTGCTTGCTTGGTTGCTTGCTTGCTTGCTTGCTTGCTGCTGCTGTTTGCTTGCTGCTGCTTGCTGCTGCTTGCTGCTGCTGCTGCTTGCTGCTGCTGCTGCTGCTGCTTGCTGCTGCTTGCTGCTGCTGCTGCTGCTGCTGCTGCTGCTTGCTTGCTTGCTTGCTTGCTTGCTTGCTTGCTGCTGCTGCTGCTGCTGCTGCTGCTGCTGCTGCTTGCTTGCTTGCTTGCTTGCTTGCTTGCTTGCTGCTGCTGCTGCTGCTGCTTGCTGCTGCTTGCTGCTGCTTGCTGCTGCTTGCTGCTGCTTGCTGCTGCTTGCTTGCTTGCTTGCTTGCTTGCTGCTGCTGCTTGCTGCTGCTGCTGCTGCTGCTGCTGCTGCTTGCTGCTGCTTGCTTGCTTGCTTGCTTGGTTGCTTGCTTGGTTGCTTGCTTGCTGCTGCTGCTTGCTTGCTGCTGCTGCTTGCTGCTGCTTGCTGCTGCTTCCTGCTTGCTGCTTGCTGCTGCTGCTGCTGCTTGCTGCTGCTTGCTTGCTTTCTTGCTTGGTTGCTTGCTTGCTTGCTTGCTTGCTGCTGCTGCTGCTTGCTGCTGCTTGCTGCTGCTTGCTGCTGCTTGCTGCTGCTGCTGCTTGATGCTGCTGCTGCTTGCTGCTGCTTGCTGCTGCTGCAGCTGCTGCTGCTGCTGCTGTGCTGTGCTGCTGTGCTGTGCTGCTGCTGCTGCTGCTGCTGCTTGCTGCTGCTGCTGCTGCTTGCTGCTGCTGCTGCTACTGCTGCTGCTGCTGCTGCTGCTGCTGCTGCTGCTTGCTTGCTTGCTTGCTTGCTTGCTTGCTGCTGCTGCTTGCTGCTGCTTGCTGCTTGCTGCTGCTGCTTGCTGCTGCTGCTGCTGCTGCTTGCTGCTGCTGCTTGCTGCTGCTGCTGCTGCTGCTGCTGCTGCTGCTTGCTTGCTTGCTTGCTTGCTTGCTTGCTTGCTGCTGCTGCTTGCTGCTTGCTGCTGCTGCTTGCTGCTGCTTGCTGCTGCTTGCTGCTTGCTTGCTTGCTTGCTTGCTTGCTGCTGCTTGCTTGCTTGCTTGCTGCTGCTGCTTGCTTGCTTGCTTGCTTGCTTGCTTGCTTGCTTGCTGCTGCTTGCTTGCTTGCTTGCTTGCTTGCTTGCTGCTGCTGCTTGCTGCTGCTGCTGCTGTTGCTTGCTGCTGCTTGCTGCTGCTTGCTTGCTTGCTTGCTTGCTTGCTGCTGCTGCTTGCTGCTGCTTGCTGCTGCTTGCTGCTGCTGCTGCTGCTGTTGCTGCTGCTTGCTGCTGCTTGCTGCTGCTTGCTTGCTTGCTTGCTTGCTTGCTTGCTGCTGCTGCTTGCTTGCTGCTGCTGCTTGCTGCTGCTTGCTGCTGCTTGCTGCTGCTTGCTGCTTGCTGCTGCTGCTGCTGCTTGCTGCTGCTTGCTGCCGCTTGCTGCTTGCTGCTGCTGCTGCTGCTGCAGCTGCTGCTGTGCTGCTGCTGCTGCTGCTGCTGCTGCTGCTTGCTTGCTTGCTTGCTTGCTTGCTTGCTGCTGCTGCTGCTGCTGCTGCTGCTGCTGCTGCTGCTGCTGCTGTGCTATGTTGCTGTGCTGCTGCTGCTTACTGCTGCTGCTGCTACTGCTGCTGCTGCTTGCTGCTGCTGCTGCTGCTGCTGCTGCTGCTGCTGCTGCTGCTGCTGCTGCTGCTGCTGCTGCTGCTGCTGCTGCTGCTGCTGCTGTGCTGCTGCTTGCTTGCTTGCTTGCTTGCTTGCTTGCTTGCTGCTGCTGCTTGCTGCTGATTGCTGCTGCTTGCTGCTGCTTGCTTGCTTGCTTGCTTGCTTGCTTGCTTGCTTGCTTGCTACTGCTGCTTGCTGCTGCTGCTCCTGCTGCTGCTTGCTGCTGCTTGCTTGCTTGCTTGCTTGCTTGCTTGCTTGCTGCTGCTGCTGCTGCTGCTGCTGCTTGCTTGCTTGCTTGCTTGGTTGCTTGCTTGCTTGCTTGCTTGCTGCTGCTGCTTGCTGCTGCTTCCTGCTTGCTGCTGCTTCCTGCTTGCTGCTTGCTGCTGCTGCTGCTGCTGCTGCTTGCTGCTGCTTGCTTGCTTGCTTGCTTGGTTGCTTGCTTGCTTGCTTGCTTGCTGCTGCTGCTTGCTTGCTGCTGCTTGCTGCTGCTTGCTGCTGCTGCTGCTGCTTGCTGCTGCTGCTGCTGCTGCTGCTTGCTGCTGCTGCTGCTGCTGCTGCTGCTGCTGCTGCTGCTGTGCTGCTGGGCTGTGCTGCTGCTGCTGCTGCTGCTGCTGCTGCTGCTGCTTGCTGCTGCTGCTGCTGCTGCTTGCTTGCTTGCTTGCTTGCTTGCTTGCTTGCTGCTGCTGCTGCTGCTGCTTGCTTGCTTGCTTGCTTGCTTGCTTGCTTGCTTGCTTGCTTGCTTGCTGCTGCTGCTGCTGCTGCTTGCTGCTGCTTGCTTGCTTGCTTGCTTGCTGCTGCTGCTTGCTGCTGCTGCTGCTGCTGCTGCTGCTGCTGCTGCTTGCTTGCTTGCTTGCTTGGTTGCTTGCTTGCTTGCTTGCTTGCTGCTGCTGCTTGCTGCTGCTTCCTGCTTGCTGCTGCTTCCTGCTTGCTGCTTGCTGCTGCTGCTGCTGCTTGCTGCTGCTTGCTTGCTTGCTTGCTTGGTTGCTTGCTTGCTTGCTTGCTTGCTGCTGCTGTTTGCTTGCTGCTGCTTGCTGCTGCTTGCTGCTGCTGCTGCTTGCTGCTGCTGCTGCTGCTGCTTGCTGCTGCTTGCTGCTGCTGCTGCTGCTGCTGCTGCTGCTTGCTTGCTTGCTTGCTTGCTTGCTTGCTTGCTGCTGCTGCTGCTGCTGCTGCTGCTGCTGCTGCTTGCTTGCTTGCTTGCTTGCTTGCTTGCTTGCTGCTGCTGCTGCTGCTGCTTGCTGCTGCTTGCTGCTGCTTGCTGCTGCTTGCTGCTGCTTGCTGCTGCTTGCTTGCTTGCTTGCTTGCTTGCTGCTGCTGCTTGCTGCTGCTGCTGCTGCTGCTGCTGCTGCTTGCTGCTGCTTGCTTGCTTGCTTGCTTGGTTGCTTGCTTGGTTGCTTGCTTGCTGCTGCTGCTTGCTTGCTGCTGCTGCTTGCTGCTGCTTGCTGCTGCTTCCTGCTTGCTGCTTGCTGCTGCTGCTGCTGCTTGCTGCTGCTTGCTTGCTTTCTTGCTTGGTTGCTTGCTTGCTTGCTTGCTTGCTGCTGCTGCTGCTTGCTGCTGCTTGCTGCTGCTTGCTGCTGCTTGCTGCTGCTGCTGCTTGATGCTGCTGCTGCTTGCTGCTGCTTGCTGCTGCTGCAGCTGCTGCTGCTGCTGCTGTGCTGTGCTGCTGTGCTGTGCTGCTGCTGCTGCTGCTGCTTGCTGCTGCTGCTGCTGCTTGCTGCTGCTGCTGCTACTGCTGCTGCTGCTGCTGCTGCTGCTGCTGCTGCTTGCTTGCTTGCTTGCTTGCTTGCTTGCTGCTGCTGCTTGCTGCTGCTTGCTGCTTGCTGCTGCTGCTTGCTGCTGCTGCTGCTGCTGCTTGCTGCTGCTGCTGCTGCTGCTGCTGCTGCTGCTTGCTTGCTTGCTTGCTTGCTTGCTTGCTTGCTGCTGCTGCTTGCTGCTGCTTGCTGCTTGCTGCTGCTGCTTGCTGCTGCTTGCTGCTGCTTGCTGCTTGCTTGCTTGCTTGCTTGCTTGCTGCTGCTTGCTTGCTTGCTTGCTGCTGCTGCTTGCTTGCTTGCTTGCTTGCTTGCTTGCTTGCTTGCTGCTGCTTGCTTGCTTGCTTGCTTGCTTGCTTGCTGCTGCTGCTTGCTGCTGCTGCTGCTGTTGCTTGCTGCTGCTTGCTGCTGCTTGCTTGCTTGCTTGCTTGCTTGCTGCTGCTGCTTGCTGCTGCTTGCTGCTGCTTGCTGCTGCTGCTGCTGCTGTTGCTGCTGCTTGCTGCTGCTTGCTGCTGCTTGCTTGCTTGCTTGCTTGCTTGCTTGCTGCTGCTGCTTGCTTGCTGCTGCTGCTTGCTGCTGCTTGCTGCTGCTTGCTGCTGCTTGCTGCTTGCTGCTGCTGCTGCTGCTTGCTGCTGCTTGCTGCCGCTTGCTGCTTGCTGCTGCTGCTGCTGCTGCAGCTGCTGCTGTGCTGCTGCTGCTGCTGCTGCTGCTGCTGCTTGCTTGCTTGCTTGCTTGCTTGCTTGCTGCTGCTGCTGCTGCTGCTGCTGCTGCTGCTGCTGCTGCTGCTGTGCTATGTTGCTGTGCTGCTGCTGCTTACTGCTGCTGCTGCTACTGCTGCTGCTGCTTGCTGCTGCTGCTGCTGCTGCTGCTGCTGCTGCTGCTGCTGCTGCTGCTGCTGCTGCTGCTGCTGCTGCTGTGCTGCTGCTTGCTTGCTTGCTTGCTTGCTTGCTTGCTTGCTGCTGCTGCTTGCTGCTGATTGCTGCTGCTTGCTGCTGCTTGCTTGCTTGCTTGCTTGCTTGCTTGCTTGCTTGCTTGCTACTGCTGCTTGCTGCTGCTGCTCCTGCTGCTGCTTGCTGCTGCTTGCTTGCTTGCTTGCTTGCTTGCTTGCTTGCTGCTGCTGCTGCTGCTGCTGCTGCTTGCTTGCTTGCTTGCTTGCTTGCTTGCTTGCTTGCTTGCTGCTGCTGCTGCTGCTGCTTGCTGCTGCTTGCTGCTGCTTGCTTGCTTGCTTGCTTGCTGCTGCTGCTTGCTGCTGCTGCTGCTGCTGCTGCTGCTGCTGCTGCTGCTGCTGCTGCTGCTGCTGCTGCTGCTGCTGCTGCTGCTGCTGCTGCTGCTTGCTTGCTTGCTTGCTTGGTTGCTTGCTTGCTTGCTTGCTTGCTGCTGCTGCTTGCTGCTGCTTGCTGTGCTGTGCTGCTGTGCTGCTGCTGCTGCTGCTGCTGCTGCTTGCTGCTGCTTGCTGCTGCTGCTGCTGCTTGCTGCTGCTTGCTGCTTGCTGCTGCTGCTGCTGCTGCTTGCTACTGCTTGCTGCTGCTTGCTGCTGCTTGCTGCTGCTTGCTGCTGCTGCTGCTTGCTGCTGCTGCTTGCTGCTGCTGCTTCCTGCTTGCTGCTGCTTCCTGCTTGCTGCTTGCTGCTGCTGCTGCTGCTGCTGCTTGCTGCTGCTTGCTTGCTTGGTTGCTTGCTTGCTTGCTTGCTTGCTGCTGCTGTGCTGCTGCTGCTGCTGCTTGCTGCTGCTTGCTGCTGCTTGCTTGCTTGCTTGCTTGCTTGCTTGCTTGCTGCTGCTGCTTGCTTGCTGCTGCTGCTTGCTGCTGCTTGCTGCTGCTTGCTGCTGCTTGCTGCTGCTGCTGCTTGCTGCTGCTGCTGCTGCTGCTGCTGCTTGCTGCTGCTGCTGCTGCTGCTGCTGTGCTGTGCTGCTGTGCTGCTGTGCTGCTGTGCTGAGCTGCTGCTGCTGCTGCTGCTGCTGCTTGCTGCTGCTGCTGCTTGCTGCTGCTGCTGCTACTGCTGCTGCTGCTGCTGCTGCTGCTGCTGCTGCTGCTTGCTGCTGCTTGCTTGCTTGCTTGCTGCTGCTGCTTGCTGCTGCTGCTGCTGCTGCTGCTGCTTGCTGCTGCTTGCTTGCTTGCTTGCTTGCTTGCTGCTGCTGCTTGCTTGCTGCTGCTGCTTGCTGCTGCTTGGTGCTTGCTGCTGCTGCTGCTGCTTGCTGCTGCTTGCTGCTGCTTGCTGCTGCTTGCTGCTGCTTGCTTGCTTGCTTGCTTGCTTGCTTGCTTGCTTGCTGCTGCTGCTTGCTTGCTGCTGCTGCTTGCTGCTGCTTGCTGCTGCTTGCTGCTGCTTGCTGCTGCTTGCTCCTGCTTGCTGCTGCTGCTGCTTGCTGCTGCTGCTGCTGCTGCTGCTGCTGCTTGCTGCTGCTGCTGCTGCTGCTGCTGCTGTTGCTGTGCTGTGCTGCTGCTGCTTGCTGCTGCTGCTGCTTGCTGCTGCTGCTGCTGCTGCTGCTGCTGCTGCTGCTGCTGCTGCTGCTGCTGCTTACTGCTGCTGCTGCTACTGCTGCTGCTGCTGCTGCTGCTGCTGCTGCTTGCTTGCTTGCTTGCTTGCTGCTGCTGCTTGCTGCTGCTTGCTGCTGCTTGCTTGCTTGCTTGCTTGCTTGCTGCTGCTGCTGCTGCTTGCTGTTGCTTGCTTGCTTGCTTGCTTGCTTGCTTGCTTGCTTGCTGCTGCTGCTGCTGCTGCTGCTGCTGCTGCTTGCTTGCTTGCTTGCTTGCTTGCTTGCTGCTGCTGCTGCTGCTGCTTGCTGCTGCTTGCTGCTGCTTGCTGCTGCTTGGTGCTGCTTGCTTGCTGCTGCTGCTTGCTGCTGCTGCTGCTGCTGCTGCGGCTGCTGCTGCTTGCTGCTGCTTGCTTGCTTGCTTGCTTGGTTGCTTGCTTGCTTGCTTGCTTGCTGCTGCTGCTTGCTTGCTGCTGCTGCTTGCTGCTGCTTGCTGCTGCTTCCTGCTTGCTGCTGCTTCCTGCTTGCTGCTTGCTGCTGCTGCTGCTGCTGCTGCTTGCTGCTTGCTTGCTTGCTTGCTTGCTTGGTTGCTTGCTTGCTTGCTTGCTTGCTGCTGCTGCTTGCTTGCTGCTGCTTGCTGCTGCTTGCTGCTGCTGCTTGCTGCTGCTTGCTGCTGCTGCTGCTTGCTGCTGCTTGCTGCAGCTGCTGCTGCTGCTGCTGCTGTGCTGTGCTGCTCTGCTGCTGTGCTGCTGTGCTGTGCTGCTGCTGCTGCTGCTGCTGCTTGCTGCTGCTGCTGCTTGCTGCTGCTGCTGCTACTGCTGCTGCTGCTGCTGCTGCTGCTTGCTTGCTTGCTTGCTTGCTTGCTTGCTGCTGCTGCTTGCTGCTTGCTGCTGCTTGCGGCTGCTTGCTGCTGCTTGCTGCTGCTTGCTTGCTTGCTTGCTTGCTTGCTTGCTGCTGCTGCTTGCTGCTGCTGCTGCTGCTGCTGCTGCTGCTGCTGCTGCTGCTGCTGCTGCTGCTGCTGCTGCTGCTGCTGCTGCTGCTGCTGCTGCTGCTGCTGCTGCTGCTGCTTGCTGCTGCTTGCTTGCTTGCTTGCTTGGTTGCTTGCTTGCTTGCTTGCTGCTGCTGCTTGCTTGCTGCTGCTGCTTGCTGCTGCTTGCTGCTGCTTCCTGCTTGCTGCTGCTTCCTGCTTGCTGCTTGCTGCTGCTGCTGCTGCTGCTTGCTGCTGCTTGCTTGCTTGCTTGCTTGGTTGCTTGCTTGCTTGCTTGCTTGCTGCTGCTGCTTGCTTGCTGCTGCTTGCTGCTGCTTGCTGCTGCTGCTGCTTGCTGCTGCTTGCTGCTGCTGCTGCTTGCTGCTGCTTGCTGCAGCTGCTGCTGCTGCTGCTGCTGTGCTGTGCTGCTCTGCTGCTGTGCTGCTGTGCTGTGCTGCTGCTGCTGCTGCTGCTTGCTGCTGCTGCTGCTTGCTGCTGCTGCTGCTACTGCTGCTGCTGCTGCTGCTGCTTGCTTGCTTGCTTGCTTGCTTGCTTGCTGCTGCTGCTTGCTGCTTGCTGCTGCTTGCTGCTGCTTGCTGCTGCTTGCTTGCTTGCTTGCTTGCTGCTGCTGCTTGCTGCTGCTGCTGCTGCTGCTGCTGCTGCTGCTGCTGCTACTGCTGCTGCTGCTGCTGCTGCTTGCTGCTGCTGCTTGCTGCTGCTGCTGCTGCTGCTGCTGCTTGCTTGCTTGCTTGCTTGCTTGCTGCTGCTTGCTGCTGCTTGCTGCTGCTTGCTGCTGCTTGCTTGCTTGCTTGCTTGCTGCTGCTGCTTGCTTGCTGCTGCTGCTTGCTGCTGCTTGCTGCTTGCTGCTGCTGCTGCTGCTTGCTGCTGCTTGCTGCTTGCTGCTGCTGCTGCTGCTGCTGCTGCTGCTGCTTGCTTGCTTGCTTGCTTGCTTGCTGCTGCTTGCTGCTGCTTGCTGCTGCTTGCTGCTGCTTGCTTGCTTGCTTGCTTGCTTGCTTGCTTGCTGCTGCTTGCTGCTGCTGCTGCTGCTGCTTGCTGCTGCTTCCTGCTGCTTGCTTGCTTGCTTGCTGCTGCTGCTGCTGCTGCTGCTGCTGCTGCTTGCTGCTGCTTGCTGCTGCTTGCTTGCTTGCTTGCTTGCTTGCTTGCTGCTGCTGCTTGCTGCTGCTTGCTGTTGCTGCTGCTTGCTGCTGCTTGCTGCTGCTTGCTGCTTGCTGCTGCTGCTGCTTGCTGCTGCTTGCTGCTGCTTGCTGCTGCTTGCTTGCTTGCTTGCTTGCTGCTGCTGCTTGCTTGCTGCTGCTGCTTGCTGCTGCTTGCTGCTTGCTGCTGCTTGCTGCTGCTTGCTGCTTGCTGCTGCTGCTGCTGCTGCTGCTGCTGCTGCTGCTGCTTGCTTGCTTGCTTGCTTGCTGCTGCTTGCTGCTGCTTGCTGCTGCTTGCTTGCTTGCTTGCTTGCTTGCTTGCTTGCTGCTGCTTGCTGCTGCTGCTGCTGCTGCTTGCTGCTGCTTCCTGCTGCTTGCTTGCTTGCTTGCTGCTGCTGCTGCTGCTGCTGCTGCTGCTGCTTGCTGCTGCTTGCTGCTGCTTGCTTGCTTGCTTGCTTGCTTGCTGCTGCTGCTTGCTGCTGCTTGCTGTTGCTGCTGCTTGCTGCTGCTTGCTGCTGCTTGCTGCTTGCTGCTGCTGCTGCTTGCTGCTGCTTGCTGCTGCTGCTGCTGCTTGCTGCTGCTTGCTGCTGCTTGCTGCTGCTTGCTGCTGCTGCTGCTGCTGCTGCTGCTTGCTGCTGCTGCTGCTGCATGCTGCTGCTTGCTGCTGCTTGCTGCTGCTTGCTGCTGCTGCTGCTGCTGCTGCTGCTGTGCTGTGCTGTGCTGCTGTGCTGCTGTGCTGCAGCTGCTGCTGTGCTGCTGCTGCTGCTGCTGCTGCTGCTGCTGCTGCTTGCTTGCTTGCTTGCTGCTGCTGCTGCTGCTGCTGCTGCTTGCTGCTGCTTCCTGCTGCTTGCTGCTGCTTGCTTGCTTGCTTGCTTGCTTGCTTGCTGCTGCTGCTTGCTGCTGCTGCTGCTGCTGCTGCTGCTGCTGCTGCTGCTGCTGCTGCTGCTGCTTGCTTGCTTGCTTGCTTGCTGCTGCTGCTTGCTGCTGCTTGCTGCTGCTTGCTGATGCTTGCTGCTGGCTGCTGCTGCTGCTTGCTGCTGCTTGCTGCTGCTTGCTGCTGCTTGCTGCTTGCTGCTGCTGCTGCTGCTTGCTGCTGCTTGCTGCTTGCTGCTGCTGCTGCTGCTTGCTGCTGCTTGCTGCTGCTGCTGCTTGCTGCTGCTTGCTTGCTGCTGCTGCTGCTGCTGCTGTGCTGTGCTGTGCTGCTGTGCTGCTGCTGCTGCTGCTGCTGCTGCTGCTGTGCTGCTGCTGCTGCTGCTGCTTGCTGCTGCTTGCTGCTGCTGCTGCTGCTGCTACTGCTGCTGCTGCTGCTGCTTGCTTGCTTGCTTGCTTGCTGCTGCTGCTTGCTGCTGCTTGCTGCTGCTTGCTGCTGCTTGCTGCTGCTTGCTTGCTTGCTTGCTTGCTTGCTGCTGCTGCTGCTGCTTGCTGCTGCTTGCTGCTGCTGCTTGCTGCTGCTTGCTGCTGCTTGCTGATGCTTGCTGCTGGCTGCTGCTGCTGCTTGCTGCTGCTTGCTGCTGCTTGCTGCTTGCTGCTGCTGCTGCTGCTTGCTGCTGCTTGCTGCTGCTGCTGCTGCTGCTGCTGCTTGCTGCTGCTTGCTGCTGCTTGCTTGCTTGCTTGCTTGCTTGCTGCTGCTGCTTGCTTGCTGCTGCTGCTTGCTGCTGCTTGCTGCTGCTTGCTGCTGCTGCTGCTGCTGCTGCTTGCTGCTGCTTGCTGCTTGCTGCTGCTGCTGCTTGCTGCTGCTTGCTGCTGCTGCTGCTGCTTGCTGCTGCTTGCTGCTTGCTGCTGCTGCTGCTGCTGCTTGCTACTGCTTGCTGCTGCTTGCTGCTGCTTGCTGCTGCTTGCTGCTGCTGCTGCTTGCTGCTGCTGCTTGCTGCTGCTGCTTCCTGCTTGCTGCTGCTTCCTGCTTGCTGCTTGCTGCTGCTGCTGCTGCTTGCTGCTGCTTGCTTGCTTGGTTGCTTGCTTGCTTGCTTGCTTGCTGCTGCTGTGCTGCTGCTGCTGCTGCTTGCTGCTGCTTGCTGCTGCTTGCTTGCTTGCTTGCTTGCTTGCTTGCTGCTGCTGCTTGCTTGCTGCTGCTGCTTGCTGCTGCTTGCTGCTGCTTGCTGCTGCTTGCTGCTGCTGCTGCTTGCTGCTGCTGCTGCTGCTGCTGCTGCTGCTTGCTGCTGCTGCTGCTGCTGCTGCTGTGCTGTGCTGCTGTGCTGCTGTGCTGAGCTGCTGCTGCTGCTGCTGCTGCTGCTGCTGCTTGCTGCTGCTGCTGCTTGCTGCTGCTGCTGCTACTGCTGCTGCTGCTGCTGCTGCTGCTGCTGCTTGCTGCTGCTTGCTTGCTTGCTTGCTGCTGCTGCTTGCTGCTTGCTGCTGCTGCTGCTTGCTGCTGCTTGCTGCTGCTGCTGCTGCTTGCTGCTGCTTGCTGCTGCTTGCTGCTGCTGCTGCTGCTGCTGCTGCTTGCTGCTGCTGCTGCTGCATGCTGCTGCTTGCTGCTGCTTGCTGCTGCTTGCTGCTGCTGCTGCTGCTGCTGCTGCTGCTGTGCTGTGCTGTGCTGCTGTGCTGCTGTGCTGCAGCTGCTGCTGTGCTGCTGCTGCTGCTGCTGCTGCTGCTGCTGCTTGCTTGCTTGCTTGCTGCTGCTGCTGCTGCTGCTGCTGCTTGCTGCTGCTTCCTGCTGCTTGCTGCTGCTTGCTTGCTTGCTTGCTTGCTTGCTTGCTGCTGCTGCTTGCTGCTGCTGCTGCTGCTGCTGCTGCTGCTGCTGCTGCTGCTGCTGCTTGCTTGCTTGCTTGCTTGCTGCTGCTGCTTGCTGCTGCTTGCTGCTGCTTGCTGATGCTTGCTGCTGGCTGCTGCTGCTGCTTGCTGCTGCTTGCTGCTGCTTGCTGCTGCTTGCTGCTTGCTGCTGCTGCTGCTGCTTGCTGCTGCTTGCTGCTTGCTGCTGCTGCTGCTGCTTGCTGCTGCTTGCTGCTGCTGCTGCTTGCTGCTGCTTGCTGCTGCTGCTTGCTGCTGCTGCTGCTTGCTGCTGCTTGCTTGCTGCTGCTGCTGCTGCTGCTGTGCTGTGCTGTGCTGCTGTGCTGCTGCTGCTGCTGCTGCTGCTGCTGCTGCTGCTGCTGTGCTGCTGCTGCTGCTGCTGCTTGCTGCTGCTTGCTGCTGCTGCTGCTGCTGCTACTGCTGCTGCTGCTGCTGCTTGCTTGCTTGCTTGCTTGCTGCTGCTGCTTGCTGCTGCTTGCTGCTGCTTGCTGCTGCTTGCTGCTGCTTGCTTGCTTGCTTGCTTGCTTGCTGCTGCTGCTGCTGCTTGCTGCTGCTTGCTGCTGCTGCTTGCTGCTGCTTGCTGCTGCTTGCTGATGCTTGCTGCTGGCTGCTGCTGCTGCTTGCTGCTGCTTGCTGCTGCTTGCTGCTTGCTGCTGCTGCTGCTGCTTGCTGCTGCTTGCTGCTGCTGCTGCTGCTGCTGCTGCTGCTTGCTGCTGCTTGCTGCTGCTTGCTTGCTTGCTTGCTTGCTTGCTGCTGCTGCTTGCTTGCTGCTGCTGCTTGCTGCTGCTTGCTGCTGCTTGCTGCTGCTGCTGCTGCTGCTGCTTGCTGCTGCTTGCTGCTTGCTGCTGCTGCTGCTTGCTGCTGCTTGCTGCTGCTGCTGCTGCTTGCTGCTGCTTGCTGCTTGCTGCTGCTGCTGCTGCTGCTTGCTACTGCTTGCTGCTGCTTGCTGCTGCTTGCTGCTGCTTGCTGCTGCTGCTGCTTGCTGCTGCTGCTTGCTGCTGCTGCTTCCTGCTTGCTGCTGCTTCCTGCTTGCTGCTTGCTGCTGCTGCTGCTGCTTGCTGCTGCTTGCTTGCTTGGTTGCTTGCTTGCTTGCTTGCTTGCTGCTGCTGTGCTGCTGCTGCTGCTGCTTGCTGCTGCTTGCTGCTGCTTGCTTGCTTGCTTGCTTGCTTGCTTGCTGCTGCTGCTTGCTTGCTGCTGCTGCTTGCTGCTGCTTGCTGCTGCTTGCTGCTGCTTGCTGCTGCTGCTGCTTGCTGCTGCTGCTGCTGCTGCTGCTGTTTGCTGCTGCTGCTGCTGCTGCTGCTGTGCTGTGCTGCTGTGCTGCTGTGCTGAGCTGCTGCTGCTGCTGCTGCTGCTGCTTGCTGCTGCTGCTGCTTGCTGCTGCTGCTGCTGCTGCTGCTGCTGCTGCTGCTGCTGCTGCTGCTTGCTGCTGCTTGCTTGCTTGCTTGCTGCTGCTGCTTGCTGCTGCTGCTGCTGCTGCTGCTGCTTGCTGCTGCTTGCTTGCTTGCTTGCTTGCTTGCTGCTGCTGCTTGCTTGCTGCTGCTGCTTGCTGCTGCTTGGTGCTTGCTGCTGCTGCTGCTGCTTGCTGCTGCTTGCTGCTGCTTGCAGCTGCTTGCTGCTGCTTGCTTGCTTGCTTGCTTGCTTGCTTGCTTGCTTGCTTGCTTGCTGCTGCTGCTTGCTTGCTGCTGCTGCTTGCTGCTGCTTGCTGCTGCTTGCTGCTGCTTGCTGCTGCTTGCTCCTGCTTGCTGCTGCTGCTGCTTGCTGCTGCTGCTGCTGCTGCTGCTGCTGCTTGCTGCTGCTGCTGCTGCTGCTGCTGTTGCTGTGCTGTGCTGCTGCTGCTTGCTGCTGCTGCTGCTTGCTGCTGCTGCAGCTGCTGCTGCTGCTGCTGCTGCTGCTGCTGCTGCTGCTGCTGCTGCTTACTGCTGCTGCTGCTACTGCTGCTGCTGCTGCTGCTGCTGCTGCTGCTGCTTGCTTGCTTGCTTGCTTGCTGCTGCTGCTTGCTGCTGCTTGCTGCTGCTTGCTTGCTTGCTTGCTTGCTTGCTGCTGCTGCTGCTGCTTGCTGTTGCTTGCTTGCTTGCTTGCTTGCTTGCTTGCTTGCTTGCTGCTGCTGCTGCTGCTGCTGCTGCTGCTGCTGCTGCTTGCTTGCTTGCTTGCTTGCTTGCTTGCTGCTGCTGCTGCTGCTGCTTGCTGCTGCTTGCTGCTGCTTGCTGCTGCTTGGTGCTGCTTGCTTGCTGCTGCTGCTTGCTGCTGCTGCTGCTGCTGCTGCGGCTGCTGCTGCTTGCTGCTGCTTGCTTGCTTGCTTGCTTGGTTGCTTGCTTGCTTGCTTGCTTGCTGCTGCTGCTTGCTTGCTGCTGCTGCTTGCTGCTGCTTGCTGCTGCTTCCTGCTTGCTGCTGCTTCCTGCTTGCTGCTTGCTGCTGCTGCTGCTGCTTGCTGCTTGCTTGCTTGCTTGCTTGCTTGGTTGCTTGCTTGCTTGCTTGCTTGCTGCTGCTGCTTGCTTGCTGCTGCTTGCTGCTGCTTGCTGCTGCTGCTTGCTGCTGCTTGCTGCTGCTGCTGCTTGCTGCTGCTTGCTGCAGCTGCTGCTGCTGCTGCTGCTGTGCTGTGCTGCTCTGCTGCTGTGCTGCTGTGCTGTGCTGCTGCTGCTGCTGCTTGCTGCTGCTGCTGCTTGCTGCTGCTGCTGCTACTGCTGCTGCTGCTGCTGCTGCTGCTTGCTTGCTTGCTTGCTTGCTTGCTTGCTGCTGCTGCTTGCTGCTTGCTGCTGCTTGCGGCTGCTTGCTGCTGCTTGCTGCTGCTTGCTTGCTTGCTTGCTTGCTTGCTTGCTGCTGCTGCTTGCTGCTGCTGCTGCTGCTGCTGCTGCTGCTGCTGCTGCTGCTGCTGCTGCTGCTGCTGCTGCTGCTGCTGCTTGCTACTGCTGCTTGCTGCTGCTACTGCTGCTGCTGCTTGCTTGCTTGCTTGCTTGCTTGCTGCTGCTTGCTGCTGCTTGCTGCTGCTGCTGCTGCTGCTTGCTGCTGCTTGCTGCTTGCTTGCTTGCTGCTGCTGCTTGCTTGCTGCTGCTGCTTGCTGCTGCTTGCTGCTGCTTGCTGCTTGCTGCTGCTGCCGCTTGCTGCTGCTTGCTGCTTGCTGCTGCTGCTGCTGCTGCTGCAGCTGCTGCTGTGCTGCTGCTGCTGCTGCTGCTGCTTGCTTGCTTGCTTGCTTGCTTGCTTGCTGCTGCTGCTGCTTGCTGCTGCTTCCTGCTGCTTGCTGCTGCTTGCTTGCTTGCTTGCTGCTGCTGCTTGCTGCTGCTGCTGCTGCTGCTGCTTGCTGCTGCTTGCTGCTGCTTGCTTGCTTGCTTGCTTGCTGCTGCTGCTTGCTTGCTGCTGCTGCTTGCTGCTTGCTGCTGCTGCTGCTGCTGCTGCTGCTTGCTTGCTTGCTTGCTTGCTGCTGCTTGCTGCTGCTTGCTGCTGCTTGCTGCTGCTTGCTTGCTTGCTTGCTTGCTTGCTTGCTGCTGCTTGCTGCTGCTGCTGCTGCTGCTTGCTGCTGCTTCCTGCTGCTTGCTGCTGCTTGCTTGCTTGCTTGCTGCTGCTGCTGCTGCTGCTGCTGCTGCTGCTGCTTGCTGCTGCTTGCTGCTGCTTGCTTGCTTGCTTGCTTGCTTGCTTGCTGCTGCTGCTTGCTGCTGCTTGCTGTTGCTGCTGCTTGCTGCTGCTTGCTGCTGCTTGCTGCTTGCTGCTGCTGCTGCTTGCTGCTGCTTGCTGCTGCTGCTGCTGCTTGCTGCTGCTTGCTGCTGCTTGCTGCTGCTGCTGCTGCTGCTGCTTGCTGCTGCTGCTGCTGCATGCTGCTGCTTGCTGCTGCTTGCTGCTGCTTGCTGCTGCTGCTGCTGCTGCTGCTGCTGTGCTGTGCTGTGCTGCTGTGCTGCTGTGCTGCAGCTGCTGCTGTGCTGCTGCTGCTGCTGCTGCTGCTGCTGCTGCTGCTGCTGCTGCTGCTGCTGCTGCTGCTTGCTTGCTTGCTTGCTGCTGCTGCTGCTGCTGCTTGCTGCTGCTTCCTGCTGCTTGCTGCTGCTTGCTTGCTTGCTTGCTTGCTTGCTGCTGCTGCTGCTTGCTGCTGCTGCTGCTGCTGCTGCTGCTGCTGCTGCTGCTGCTGCTGCTGCTGCTGCTGCTTGCTTGCTTGCTTGCTTGCTTGCTTGCTTGCTGCTGCTGCTTGCTGCTGCTTGCTGCTGCTTGCTGATGCTTGCTGCTGGCTGCTGCTGCTGCTTGCTGCTGCTTGCTGCTTGCTGCTGCTGCTGCTGCTTGCTGCTGCTTGCTGGTTGCTGCTGCTGCTGCTGCTTGCTGCTGCTTGCTGCTGCTGCTGCTTGCTGCTGCTTGCTGCTGCTGCTTGCTGCTGCTGCTGCTTGCTGCTGCTTGCTTGCTGCTGCTGCTGCTGCTGCTGTGCTGTGCTGCTGTGCTGCTGCTGCTGCTGCTGCTGCTGCTGCTGCTGCTGCTGCTGCTGCTGCTGCTGCTGCTGCTGCTGCTGCTGCTGCTGCTGCTGCTGCTGCTGCTGCTGCTGCTGTACTGTGCTGCTGCTGCTGCTGCTTGCTGCTGCTGCTGCTGCTGCTACTGCTGCTGCTGCTGCTGCTGCTGCTTGCTTGCTTGCTTGCTTGCTGCTGCTGCTTGCTGCTGCTTGCTGCTGCTTGCTGCTGCTTGCTGCTGCTTGCTTGCTTGCTTGCTTGCTTGCTGCTGCTGCTGCTGCTTGCTGCTGCTTGCTGCTGCTTGCTTGCTTGCTTGCTGCTGCTTGCTTGCTTGCTTGCTGCTGCTGCTTGCTGCTGCTGCTGCTGCTGCTGCTGCTGCTGCTGCTTGCTGCTGCTTGCTGCTGCTTGCTGCTGCTTGCTTGCTTGCTTGCTTGCTTGCTGCTGCTGCTTGCTTGCTGCTGCTGCTTGCTGCTGCTTGCTGCTGCTGCTGCTGCTTGCTGCTGCTTGCTGCTGCTTGCTGCTTGCTGCTGCTGCTGCTTGCTGCTGCTTGCTGCTGCTGCTGCTGCTTGCTGCTGCTTGCTGCTTGCTGCTGCTGCTGCTGCTGCTTGCTACTGCTTGCTGCTGCTTGCTGCTGCTTTCTGCTGCTTGCTGCTGCTGCTGCTTGCTGCTGCTGCTTGCTGCTGCTGCTTCCTGCTTGCTGCTGCTTCCTGCTTGCTGCTTGCTGCTGCTGCTGCTGCTTGCTGCTGCTTGCTTGCTTGGTTGCTTGCTTGCTTGCTTGCTTGCTGCTGCTGTGCTGCTGCTGCTGCTGCTTGCTGCTGCTTGCTGCTGCTTGCTTGCTTGCTTGCTTGCTTGCTTGCTGCTGCTGCTTGCTTGCTGCTGCTGCTTGCTGCTGCTTGCTGCTGCTTGCTGCTGCTTGCTGCTGCTGCTGCTTGCTGCTGCTGCTGCTGCTGCTGCTGCTGCTGCTGCTTGCTGCTGCTGCTGCTGCTGCTGCTGTTGCTGTTGCTTGCTGCTGCTGCTGCTGCTGCTGCTGCTGCTGCTGCTGCTGCTGCTGCTGCTGCTGCTGCTGCTGCTGTGTTGCTGTGCTGGTGCTGCTGCTGCTGCTGCTGCTGCTGCTGCTGCTGCTGCTGCTGCTGCTGCTGCTGCTGCTGCTGCTTGCTTGCTGCTGCTGCTGCTGCTGCTGCTGCTGCTGCTGCTGCTGCTGCTGCTGCTGCTGCTGCTGCTGCTGCTGCTGCTGCTTACTGCTGCTGCTGCTACTGCTGCTGCTGCTGCTGCTGCTGCTGCTGCTTGCTTGCTTGCTTGCTTGCTTGCTTGCTTGCTGCTGCTGCTGCTTGCTGCTGCTTGCTGCTGCTTGCTGCTGCTTGCTTGCTTGCTTGCTTGCTGCTGCTGCTTGCTGCTGCTGCTGCTGCTGCTTGCTGCTGCTTGCTTGCTTGCTTGCTTGCTTGCTTGCTTGCTTGCTGCTGCTGCTGCTTGCTTGCTTGCTTGCTTGCTTGCTTGCTGCTGCTGCTGCTTGCTGCTGCTTGCTGTTGCTTGCTTGCTTGCTTGCTTGCTGCTGCTGCTTGCTGCTGCTGCTGCTGCTGCTGCTGCTGCTGCTGCTGCTGCTGCTGCTGCTGCTGCTGCTGCTGCTTGCTGCTGCTGCTTGCTTGCTTGCTTGCTTGGTTGCTTGCTTGCTTGCTTGCTTGCTTGCTGCTGCTGCTTGCTTGCTGCTGCTGCTTGCTGCTGCTTGCTGCTGCTTCCTGCTTGCTGCTGCTTCCTGCTTGCTGCTTGCTGCTGCTGCTGCTGCTGCTGCTGCTTGCTTGCTTGCTTGCTTGCTTGCTTGGTTGCTTGCTTGCTTGCTTGCTTGCTGCTGCTGCTCGCTTGCTTGCTCCTGCTTGCTGCTGCTGCTGCTTGCTGCTGCTGCTGCTTGCTGCTGCTTGCTGCTGCTGCTGCTGCTGCTGCTGCTTGCTGCTGCTGCTGCTTGCTGCTGCTTGCTGCTGCTGCTGCTGCTGCTGTGCTGTGCTGCTGTGCTGAGCTGCTGCTGCTGCTGCTGCTGCTGCTGCTGCTGCTGCTGCTGCTGCTGCTGCTGCTTGCTGCTGCTGCTGCTTGCTGCTGCTGCTGCTACTGCTGCTGCTGATGCTGCTGCTGCTGCTGCTGCTTGCTGCTGCTTGCTTGCTTGCTTGCTGCTGCTGCTTGCTGCTGCTGCTGCTGCTGCTTGCTGCTGCTTGCTTGCTTGCTTGCTTGCTTGCTGCTGCTGCTTGCTTGCTGCTGCTGCTTGCTGCTGCTTGGTGCTTGCTGCTGCTGCTGCTGCTTGCTGCTGCTTGCTGCTGCTTGCTGCTGCTTGCTTGCTTGCTTGCTTGCTTGCTTGCTGCTGCTGCTTGCTTGCTGCTGCTGCTTGCTTGCTGCTGCTGCTTGCTGCTGCTTGCTGCTGCTTGCTGCTGCTTGCTCCTGCTTGCTGCTGCTGCTGCTTGCTGCTGCTGCTGCTGCTGCTGCTGCTGCTGCTGCTGCTGCTGCTGCTGCTGCTGCTGCTGCTGCTGCTGCTGCTGCTGCTGCTGCTGCTGCTGCTGCTGCTGCTGCTGCTGCTGCTGCTGCTGCTGCTGCTGCTGCTGCTTGCTTGCTTGCTTGCTTGCTTGCTTGCTGCTGCTGCTTGCTGCTGCTTGCTTGCTTGCTTGCTTGCTTGCTGCTGCTGCTTGCTGCTGCTGCTGCTGCTTGCTGTTGCTTGCTTGCTTGCTTGCTTGCTTGCTTGCTTGCTTGCTTGCTGCTGCTGCTGCTGCTGCTGCTGCTTGCTTGCTTGCTTGCTTGCTTGCTTGCTGCTGCTGCTGCTGCTGCTTGCTGCTGCTTGCTGCTGCTTGCTGCTGCTTGCTTGCTTGCTTGCTTGCTGCTGCTGCTTGCTGCTGCTGCTGCTGCTGCTGCGGCTGCTGCTGCTTGCTGCTGCTTGCTTGCTTGCTTGCTTGGTTGCTTGCTTGCTTGCTTGCTTGCTGCTGCTGCTTGCTTGCTGCTGCTGCTTGCTGCTGCTTGCTGCTGCTTCCTGCTTGCTGCTGCTTCCTGCTTGCTGCTTGCTGCTGCTGCTGCTGCTGCTGCTGCTGCTTGCTGCTGCTTGCTTGCTTGCTTGCTTGGTTGCTTGCTTGCTTGCTTGCTTGCTTGCTGCTGCTGCTTGCTTGCTGCTGCTTGCTGCTGCTTGCTGCTGCTGCTGCTTGCTGCTGCTTGCTGCTGCTGCTGCTGCTTGCTGCTGCTTGCTGCAGCTGCTGCTGCTGCTGCTGCTGTGCTGTGCTGCTCTGCTGCTGTGCTGCTGTGCTGTGCTGCTGCTGCTGCTGCTGCTGCTGCTGCTGCTGCTGCTGCTTGCTGCTGCTGCTGCTTGCTGCTGCTGCTGCTACTGCTGCTGCTGCTACTGCTGCTGCTGCTGCTTGCTTGCTTGCTTGCTTGCTTGCTGCTGCTGCTTGCTGCTTGCTGCTGCTTGCTGCTGCTTGCTGCTGCTTGCTTGCTTGCTTGCTTGCTTGCTGCTGCTGCTGCTGCTGCTGCTGCTGCTGCTGCTGCTGCTGCTGCTGCTGCTGCTTGCTGCTGTTGCTTGCTGCTGCTGCTGCTTGCTGCTGCTGCTGCTGCTGCTGCTGCTGCTGCTGCTGCTGCTGCTGCTGCTGCTGCTGCTTGCTTGCTTGCTTGCTTGCTTGCTTGCTGCTGCTTGCTGCTGCTTGCTGCTTGCTGCTGCTGCTTGCTGCTGCTTGCTGCTTGCTTGCTTGCTTGCTTGCTTGCTGCTGCTGCTTGCTTGCTTGCTTGCTTGCTTGCTTGCTTGCTGCTGCTTGCTGCTGCTTGCTGCTGCTTGCTGCTGCTGCTGCTGCTGCAGCTGCTGCTGTGCTGCTGCTGCTGCTGCTGCTGCTGCTTGCTTGCTTGCTTGCTTGCTTGCTTGCTTGCTTGCTGCTGCTTGCTTGCTTGCTTGCTTGCTTGCTGCTGCTGCTTGCTGCTGCTGCTGCTGCTGCAGCTGCTGCTGCTTGCTGCTGCTTGCTGCTGCTTGCTTGCTTGCTTGCTTGCTGCTGCTGCTTGCTGCTGCTTGCTGCTGCTGCTGCTGCTGCTGCTGCTGCTTGCTGCTGCTACTGCTGCTGCTTGCTGCTGCTGCTGCTGCTGCTGCTGCTGCTGCTGCTTGCTGCTGCTTGCTGCTGCTTGCTTGCTTGCTTGCTTGCTTGCTGCTGCTGCTTGCTTGCTGCTGCTGCTTGCTGCTGCTTGCTGCTTGCTGCTGCTGCTTGCTGCTGCTTGCTGCTTGCTGCTGCTGCTGCTGCTGCTGCAGCTGCTGCTGTGCTGCTGCTGCTGCTGCTGCTGCTGCTTGCTTGCTTGCTTGCTTGCTTGCTTGCTTGCTTGCTTGCTGCTGCTGCTGCTGCTGCTGCTGCTGCTGTGCTGTGTTGCTGTGCTGCTGCTGCTTACTGCTGCTGCTGCTACTGCTGCTGCTGCTGCTGCTGCTGCTGCTGCTGCTGCTGCTGCTGCTTGCTTGCTTGCTTGCTTGCTTGCTTGCTGCTGCTGCTTGCTGCTGCTGCTTGCTGCTGCTTGCTGCTGCTTGCTTGCTTGCTTGCTTGCTTGCTACTGCTGCTTGCTGCTGCTTGCTTGCTTGCTTGCTTGCTTGCTTGCTTGCTTGCTGCTGCTGCTGCTGCTGCTGCTGCTTGCTCGCTTGCTTGCTTGCTTGCTTGCTTGCTGCTGCTGCTGCTGCTTGCTGCTGCTTGCTTGCTTGCTTGCTGCTGCTGCTGCTGCTGCTGCTGCTTGCTTGCTTGCTTGCTTGCTTGGTTGCTTGCTTGCTTGCTTGCTTGCTGCTGCTGCTTGCTTGCTGCTGCTGCTTGCTGCTGCTTCCTGCTTGCTGCTGCTTCCTGCTTGCTGCTTGCTGCTGCTGCTGCCGCTACTACTGCTGCTGCTTGCTGCTGCTTCTTGCTTGCTTGCTTGGTTGCTTGCTTGCTTGCTTGCTGCTGCTGCTTGCTTGCTGCTGCTTGCTGCTGCTGCTGCTTGCTGCTGCTGCTGCTTGCTGCTGCTGCTGCTGCTGCTGCTGCTTGCTGCTGCTGCTGCTGCTGCTGCTGCTGCTTGCTGCTGCTGCTGCTTGCTGCTACTGCTGCTGCTACTGCTGCTGCTGCTGCTGCTGCTACTGCTGCTGCTGCTGCTGCTGCTGCTGCTTGCTTGCTTGCTTGCTTGCTTGCTGCTGCTGCTTGCTGCTTGCTGCTGCTTGCTGCTGCTTGCTGCTGCTTGCTGCTGCTTGCTTGCTTGCTTACTTGCTTGCTTGCTAGCTGCTGCTGCTTGCTGCTGCTGCTGCTGCTGCTGCTTGCTGCTGCTTGCTGCTGCTTGCTGCTGCTGCTGCTGCTGCTGCTGCTGCTGCTGCTGCTGCTGCTGCTGCTGCTGCTGCTGCTTGCTTGCTTGCTTGCTTGCTTGCTTGCTTGCTTGCTTGCTGCTGCTTGCTGCTGCTTGCTGCTGCTTGCTGCTTGCTGCTGCTGCTTGCTGCTGCTTGCTGCTTGCTTGCTTGCTTGCTTGCTGCTGCTTGCTTGCTTGCTTGCTTGCTGCTGCTGCTTGCTGCTGCTTTCTTGCTTGCTTGCTTGCTTGCTTGCTTGCTTGCTTGCTGCTGCTGCTTGCTGCTGCTTGCTTGCTTGCTTGCTTGCTTGCTGCTGCTGCTTGCTTGCTGCTGCTGCTTGCTGCTGCTTGGTGCTTGCTGCTGCTGCTGCTGCTTGCTGCTGCTTGCTGCTGCTTGCTGCTGCTTGCTTGCTTGCTTGCTTGCTTGCTTGCTTGCTGCTGCTGCTTGCTTGCTGCTGCTGTTTGCTTGCTGCTGCTGCTTGCTGCTGCTTGCTGCTGCTTGCTGCTGCTTGCTCCTGCTTGCTGCTGCTGTTGCTTGCTGCTGCTGCTGCTGCTGCTGCTGCTGCTGCTGCTGCTGCTGCTGCTGCTGCTGCTGCTGCTGCTGCTGCTGCTGCTGCTGCTGCTACTGCTGCTGCTGCTGCTGCTGCTGCTGCTTGCTTGCTTGCTTGCTTGCTTGCTGCTGCTGCTTGCTGCTGCTTGCTTGCTTGCTTGCTTGCTTGCTGCTGCTGCTTGCTGCTGCTGCTGCTGCTTGCTGTTGCTTGCTTGCTTGCTTGCTTGCTTGCTTGCTTGCTTGCTTGCTGCTGCTGCTGCTGCTGCTGCTGCTGCTGCTGCTGCTTGCTTGCTTGCTTGCTTGCTGCTGCTGCTGCTGCTGCTTGCTGCTGCTTGCTGCTGCTTGCTGCTGCTTGCTTGCTTGCTTGCTTGCTGCTGCTGCTTGCTGCTGCTGCTGCTGCTGCTGCGGCTGCTGCTGCTTGCTGCTGCTTGCTTGCTTGCTTGCTTGGTTGCTTGCTTGCTTGCTTGCTTGCTGCTGCTGCTTGCTTGCTGCTGCTGCTTGCTGCTGCTTGCTGCTGCTTCCTGCTTGCTGCTGCTTCCTGCTTGCTGCTTGCTGCTGCTGCTGCTGCTGCTGCTGCTTGCTGCTGCTTGCTTGCTTGCTTGCTTGGTTGCTTGCTTGCTTGCTTGCTTGCTTGCTGCTGCTGCTTGCTTGCTGCTGCTTGCTGCTGCTTGCTGCTGCTGCTGCTTGCTGCTGCTTGCTGCTGCTGCTGCTGCTTGCTGCTGCTTGCTGCAGCTGCTGCTGCTGCTGCTGCTGTGCTGTGCTGCTCTGCTGCTGTGCTGCTGTGCTGTGCTGCTGCTGCTGCTGCTGCTGCTGCTGCTGCTTGCTGCTGCTGCTGCTTGCTGCTGCTGCTGCTACTGCTGCTGCTGCTACTGCTGCTGCTGCTGCTTGCTTGCTTGCTTGCTTGCTTGCTTGCTGCTGCTGCTTGCTGCTTGCTGCTGCTTGCTGCTGCTTGCTTGCTTGCTTGCTTGCTTGCTGCTGCTGCTGCTGCTGCTGCTGCTGCTGCTGCTGCTGCTGCTGCTGTTGCTTGCTGCTGCTGCTGCTTGCTGCTGCTGCTGCTGCTGCTGCTGCTGCTGCTGCTGCTGCTGCTGCTGCTGCTGCTGCTGCTGCTGCTGCTGCTGCTGCTGCTTGCTTGCTTGCTTGCTTGCTTGCTGCTGCTTGCTGCTGCTTGCTGCTTGCTGCTGCTGCTTGCTGCTGCTTGCTGCTTGCTTGCTTGCTTGCTTGCTTGCTGCTGCTGCTTGCTTGCTTGCTTGCTTGCTTGCTTGCTTGCTGCTGCTTGCTTGCTTGCTTGCTTGCTTGCTGCTGCTGCTTGCTGCTGCTGCTGCTGCTGCTTGCTGCTGCTTGCTGCTGCTTGCTTGCTTGCTTGCTTGCTGCTGCTGCTGCTGCTGCTGCTGCTTGCTGCTGCTGCTTCCTGCTTGCTGCTGCTTCCTGCTTGCTGCTTGCTGCTTCTGCTGCTGCTGCTGCTTGCTGCTGCTTGCTTGCTTGGTTGCTTGCTTGCTTGCTTGCTTGCTGCTGCTGTGCTGCTGCTGCTGCTGCTGTGCTGTGCTGTGCTGTGCTGCTGCTGCTGCTGCTCCTGCTTGCTGCTGCTTGCTTGCTTGCTTGCTTGCTTGGTTGCTTGCTTGCTTGCTTGCTTGCTTGCTGCTGCTGCTTGCTTGCTGCTGCTGCTTGCTGCTGCTTGCTGCTGCTTCCTGCTTGCTGCTGCTTCCTGCTTGCTGCTTGCTGCTGCTGCTGCTGCTGCTGCTTGCTGCTGCTTGCTTGCTTGCTTGCTTGCTTGGTTGCTTGCTTGCTTGCTTGCTTGCTGCTGCTGCTTGCTTGCTGCTGCTTGCTGCTGCTTGCTGCTGCTGCTGCTTGCTGCTGCTGCTGCTTGCTGCTGCTTGCTGCTGCTTGCTGCTGCTGCTGCTGCTGCTGCTGTGCTGTGCTGTGCTGCTGTGCTGCAGCTGCTGCTGTGCTGCTGCTGCTGCTGCTGCTGCTGCTGCTGCTGCTGCTGCTGCTGCTGCTGCTGCTGCTGCTGCTGCTTGCTTCCTTGCTTGCTGCTGCTGCTGCTGCTGCTGCTTGCTGCTGCTTCCTGCTGCTCGCTGCTGCTTGCTTGCTTGCTTGCTTGCTTGCTTGCTTGCTGCTGCTGCTTGCTTGCTGCTGCTGCTTGCTGCTGCTTGCTGCTGCTTGCTGCTGCTTGCTGCTGCTTGCTGCTGCTGCTGCTGCTGCTGCAGCTGCTGCTGTGCTGCTGCTGCTGCTGCTTGCTTGCTTGCTTGCTTGCTTGCTTGCTTGCTTGCTGCTGCTTGCTTGCTTGCGTGCTTGCTTGCTGCTGCTGCTTGCTGCTGCTGCTGCTGCTGCAGCTGCTGCTGCTTGCTGCTGCTTGCTGCTGCTTGCTTGCTTGCTTGCTTGCTGCTGCTGCTTGCTGCTGCTTGCTGCTGCTGCTGCTGCTGCTGCTGCTGCTGCTTGCTGCTGCTACTGCTGCTGCTTGCTGCTGCTGCTGCTGCTGCTGCTGCTGCTGCTGCTGCTTGCTGCTGCTTGCTGCTGCTTGCTTGCTTGCTTGCTTGCTTGCTGCTGCTGCTTGCTTGCTGCTGCTGCTTGCTGCTGCTTGCTGCTGCTTGCTGCTTGCTGCTGCTGCTTGCTGCTGCTTGCTGCTTGCTGCTGCTGCTGCTGCTGCTGCAGCTGCTGCTGTGCTGCTGCTGCTGCTGCTGCTGCTGCTGCTTGCTTGCTTGCTTGCTTGCTTGCTTGCTTGCTTGCTTGCTGCTGCTGCTGCTGCTGCTGCTGCTGCTGTGCTGTGTTGCTGTGCTGCTGCTGCTTACTGCTGCTGCTGCTACTGCTGCTGCTGCTGCTGCTGCTGCTGCTGCTGCTGCTGCTGCTTGCTTGCTTGCTTGCTTGCTTGCTTGCTGCTGCTGCTTGCTGCTGCTGCTTGCTGCTGCTTGCTGCTGCTTGCTTGCTTGCTTGCTTGCTTGCTACTGCTGCTTGCTGCTGCTTGCTTGCTTGCTTGCTTGCTTGCTTGCTTGCTTGCTTGCTTGCTGCTGCTGCTGCTGCTGCTGCTGCTGCTTGCTCGCTTGCTTGCTTGCTTGCTTGCTTGCTGCTGCTGCTGCTGCTGCTGCTTGCTGCTGCTTGCTGCTGCTTGCTGCTGCTTGCTGCTGCTTGCTTGCTTGCTTGCTGCTGCTGCTGCTGCTGCTGCTGCTTGCTTGCTTGCTTGCTTGCTTGGTTGCTTGCTTGCTTGCTTGCTTGCTGCTGCTGCTTGCTTGCTGCTGCTGCTTGCTGCTGCTTCCTGCTTGCTGCTGCTTCCTGCTTGCTGCTTGCTGCTGCTGCTGCCGCTACTACTGCTGCTGCTTGCTGCTGCTTCTTGCTTGCTTGCTTGGTTGCTTGCTTGCTTGCTTGCTGCTGCTGCTTGCTTGCTGCTGCTTGCTGCTGCTGCTGCTTGCTGCTGCTGCTGCTTGCTGCTGCTTGCTGCTGCTGCTGCTGCTTGCTGCTGCTGCTGCTGCTGCTGCTGCTGCTGCTGCTGCTGCTGCTTGCTGCTGCTGCTGCTTGCTGCTACTGCTGCTGCTGCTGCTACTGCTGCTGCTGCTGCTGCTGCTACTGCTGCTGCTGCTGCTGCTGCTGCTGCTGCTGCTTGCTTGCTTGCTTGCTGCTGCTGCTTGCTGCTTGCTGCTGCTTGCTGCTGCTTGCTGCTGCTTGCTGCTGCTTGCTTGCTTGCTTACTTGCTTGCTTGCTAGCTGCTGCTGCTTGCTGCTGCTGCTGCTGCTGCTGCTTGCTGCTGCTTGCTGCTGCTTGCTGCTGCTGCTGCTGCTGCTGCTGCTGCTGCTGCTGCTGCTTGCTTGCTTGCTTGCTTGCTTGCTGCTGCTTGCTGCTGCTTGCTGCTGCTTGCTGCTTGCTGCTGCTGCTTGCTGCTGCTTGCTGCTTGCTTGCTTGCTTGCTTGCTTGCTGCTGCTTGCTTGCTTGCTTGCTTGCTGCTGCTGCTTGCTGCTGCTTTCTTGCTTGCTTGCTTGCTTGCTTGCTTGCTGCTGCTGCTTGCTGCTGCTTGCTGCTGCTTGCTGTTGCTGCTGCTTGCTGCTGCTTGCTGCTGCTTGCTGCTGCTGCTGCTTGCTGCTGCTTGCTGCTTGCTGCTGCTTGCTGCTTGCTGCTGCTGCTGCTTGCTGCTGCTTGCTGCTGCTTGCTGCTGCTTGCTGCTGCTGCTGCTTGCTGCTGCTTGCTGCTGCTGCTGCTTGCTGCTGCTGCTGCTTGCTGCTGCTTGCTTGCTGCTGCTGCTGCTGCTGCTGCTGTGCTGTGCTGTGCTGCTGTGCTGCTGCTGCTGTTGCTGCTGCTGCTGCTGCTGTACTGTGCTGCTGCTGCTGCTGCTGCTGCTGCTGCTGCTGCTGCTGCTGCTGCTGCTGCTGCTGCTGCTTGCTTGCTTGCTTGCTTGCTGCTGCTGCTGCTTGCTGCTGCTTGCTGCTGCTTGCTGCTGCTTGCTTGCTTGCTTGCTTGCTGCTGCTGCTTCCTGCTTGCTGCTGCTTCCTGCTTGCTGCTTGCTGCTTCTGCTGCTGCTGCTGCTTGCTGCTGCTTGCTTGCTTGGTTGCTTGCTTGCTTGCTTGCTTGCTGCTGCTGTGCTGCTGCTGCTGCTGCTGTGCTGTGCTGTGCTGTGCTGCTGCTGCTGCTTGCTTGCTTGCTTGCTTGCTGCTGCTGCTGCTGCTGCTGCTGCTGCTGCTGCTGCTGCTGCTGCTGCTTGCTGCTGCTGCTTGCTTGCTTGCTTGCTTGCTTGGTTGCTTGCTTGCTTGCTTGCTTGCTGCTGCTGCTTGCTTGCTGCTGCTGCTTGCTGCTGCTTGCTGCTGCTTCCTGCTTGCTGCTGCTTCCTGCTTGCTGCTTGCTGCTGCTGCTTGCTGCTGCTGCTGCTTGCTGCTGCTTGCTGCTGCTGCTGCTGCTGCTGTGCTGTGCTGCTGTGCTGCTGTGCTGCTGTGCTGCTGCTGCTGCTGCTGCTGCTGCTGCTGCTGCTGCTGCTGCTGCTTGCTGCTGCTGCTGCTACTGCTGCTGCTGCTGCTGCTGCTGCTGCTGCTGCTGCTGCTGCTTGCTTGCTTGCTTGCTTGCTTGCTTGCTTGCTTGCTGCTGCTGCTTGCTGCTGCTTGCTTGCTTGCTTGCTTGCTTGCTTGCTTGCTTGCTGCTGCTGCTGCTGCTTGCTGCTGCTTGCTGCTGCTTGCTTGCTTGCTTGCTGCTGCTGCTTGCTGCTGCTGCTGCTGCTGCTGCTGCTGCTTGCTGCTGCTTGCTGCTGCTTGCTTGCTTGCTTGCTTGCTTGCTGCTGCTGCTTGCTTGCTGCTTGCTGCTGCTGCTGCTGCTTGCTGCTGCTTGCTGCTGCTTCCTGCTGCTTGCTTGCTTGCTTGCTTGCTTGCTTGCTTGCTTGCTGCTGCTGCTTGCTTGCTGCTGCTGCTTGCTGCTGCTTGCTGCTGCTTGCTGCTGCTTGCTGCTGCTGCTGCTTGCTGCTGCTGCTGCTGCTGCTGCTGCTGCTGCTGCTGCTGCTGCTGCTGCTGCTGCTGTGCTGTGCTGCGGCTGCTGCTTGCTGCTGCTGCTGCTTGCTGCTGCTTGCTGCTGCTGCTGCTGCTGCTGCTGCTGCTGCTGCTGCTGCTGCTGCTGCTTGCTGCTGCTTGCTGCTGCTGCTGCTGCTGCTGTGCTGTGCTGTGCTGCTGTGCTGCTGCTGCTGCTGCTGCTTGCTTGCTTGCTTGCTTGCTTGCTGCTGCTGCTGCTGCTGCTGCTAGCTGCTGCTTCCTGCTGCTTGCTGCTGCTTGCTTGCTTGCTTGCTTGCTGCTGCTGCTGCTGCTGCTTGCTGCTGCTGCTTCCTGCTTGCTGCTGCTTCCTGCTTGCTGCTTGCTGCTTCTGCTGCTGCTGCTGCTTGCTGCTGCTTGCTTGCTTGGTTGCTTGCTTGCTTGCTTGCTTGCTGCTGCTGTGCTGCTGCTGCTGCTGTGCTGTGCTGTGCTGTGCTGCTGCTGCTGCTGCTCCTGCTTGCTTGCTTGCTTGCTTGCTTGCTTGCTGCTGCTGCTTGCTGCTGCTGCTGCTGCTGCTGCTGCTGCTTGCTGCTGCTTGCTTGCTTGCTTGCTTGCTTGGTTGCTTGCTTGCTTGCTTGCTTGCTTGCTGCTGCTGCTTGCTTGCTGCTGCTGCTTGCTGCTGCTTGCTGCTGCTTCCTGCTTGCTGCTGCTTCCTGCTTGCTGCTTGCTGCTGCTGCTGCTGCTGCTGCTTGCTGCTGCTTGCTTGCTTGCTTGCTTGCTTGGTTGCTTGCTTGCTTGCTTGCTTGCTGCTGCTGCTTGCTTGCTGCTGCTTGCTGCTGCTTGCTGCTGCTGCTGCTTGCTGCTGCTGCTGCTTGCTGCTGCTTGCTGCTGCTTGCTGCTGCTGCTGCTGCTGCTGCTGCTGTGCTGTGCTGTGCTGCTGTGCTGCAGCTGCTGCTGTGCTGCTGCTGCTGCTGCTGCTGCTGCTGCTGCTGCTGCTGCTGCTGCTGCTGCTGCTGCTTGCTTGCTTGCTTGCTGCTGCTGCTGCTGCTGCTGCTTGCTGCTGCTTCCTGCTGCTCGCTGCTGCTTGCTTGCTTGCTTGCTTGCTTGCTGCTGCTGCTTGCTGCTGCTGCTGCTGCTGCTGCTGCTGCTGCTGCTGCTGCTGCTGCTGCTGCTTGCTTGCTTGCTTGCTTGCTTCCTTGCTGCTGCTGCTGCTGCTGCTGCTGCTGCTGCTGCTGCTGCTGCTGCTGCTGCTGCTGCTGCTGCTGCTGCTGCTGCTTGCTTGCTTGCTTGCTTGCTTGCTTCCTTGCTGCTGCTGCTTGCTGCTGCTTGCTGCTGCTTGCTGATGCTTGCTGCTGGCTGCTGCTGCTGCTTGCTGCTGCTTGCTGCTTGCTGCTGCTGCTGCTGCGTGCTGCTGCTTGCTGCTTGCTGCTGCTGCTGCTGCTTGCTGCTGCTTGCTGCTGCTGCTGCTGCTTGCTGCTGCTTGCTGCTGCTGCTTGCTGCTGCTGCTGCTTGCTGCTGCTTGCTTGCTGCTGCTGCTGCTGCTGCTGCTGTGCTGTGCTGTGCTGCTGTGCTGCTGCTGCTGCTGCTGCTGCTGCTGCTGCTGCTGCTGCTGCTGCTGCTGCTGCTGCTGCTGCTGCTGCTGCTGCTGCTGTGCTGTGCTGCGGCTGCTGCTTGCTGCTGCTGCTGCTTGCTGCTGCTTGCTGCTGCTGCTGCTGCTGCTGCTGCTGCTGCTGCTGCTTGCTGCTGCTTGCTGCTGCTGCTGCTGTGCTGTGCTGTGCTGCTGTGCTGCTGCTGCTGCTGCTTGCTTGCTTGCTTGCTTGCTTGCTGCTGCTGCTGCTGCTGCTGCTTGCTGCTGCTTCCTGCTGCTTGCTGCTGCTTGCTTGCTTGCTTGCTTGCTTGCTGCTGCTGCTGCTGCTGCTGCTTGCTGCTGCTGCTTCCTGCTTGCTGCTGCTTCCTGCTTGCTGCTTGCTGCTTCTGCTGCTGCTGCTGCTTGCTGCTGCTTGCTTGCTTGGTTGCTTGCTTGCTTGCTTGCTTGCTGCTGCTGTGCTGCTGCTGCTGCTGCTGTGCTGTGCTGTGCTGTGCTGCTGCTGCTGCTGCTGCTGCTTGCTTGCTTGCTTGCTTGCTTGCTTGCTTGCTTGCTTGCTGCTGCTGCTTGCTGCTGCTGCTGCTGCTGCTGCTGCTGCTGCTGCTGCTTGCTGCTGCTTGCTTGCTTGCTTGCTTGCTTGGTTGCTTGCTTGCTTGCTTGCTTGCTTGCTGCTGCTGCTTGCTTGCTGCTGCTGCTTGCTGCTGCTTGCTGCTGCTTCCTGCTTGCTGCTGCTTCCTGCTTGCTGCTTGCTGCTGCTGCTGCTGCTGCTTGCTGCTGCTTGCTTGCTTGCTTGCTTGCTTGGTTGCTTGCTTGCTTGCTTGCTTGCTGCTGCTGCTTGCTTGCTGCTGCTTGCTGCTGCTTGCTGCTGCTGCTGCTTGCTGCTGCTGCTGCTTGCTGCTGCTTGCTGCTGCTTGCTGCTGCTTGCTGCTGCTGCTGCTGCTGCTGCTGTGCTGTGCTGTGCTGCTGTGCTGCAGCTGCTGCTGTGCTGCTGCTGCTGCTGCTGCTGCTGCTGCTGCTGCTGCTGCTGCTTGCTTGCTTGCTTGCTGCTGCTGCTGCTGCTGCTGCTTGCTGCTGCTTCCTGCTGCTTGCTGCTGCTTGCTTGCTTGCTTGCTTGCTTGCTGCTGCTTGCTGCTGCTGCTGCTGCTGCTGCTGCTGCTGCTGCTGCTGCTGCTGCTGCTTGCTTGCTTGCTTGCTTGCTTGCTGCTGCTGCTTGCTGCTGCTTGCTGCTGCTTGCTGATGCTTGCTGCTGGCTGCTGCTGCTGCTTGCTGCTGCTTGCTGCTGCTTGCTGCTTGCTGCTGCTGCTGCTGCTTGCTGCTGCTTGCTGCTTGCTGCTGCTGCTGCTGCTTGCTGCTGCTTGCTGCTGCTGCTGCTGCTTGCTGCTGCTTGCTGCTGCTGCTTGCTGCTGCTGCTGCTTGCTGCTGCTTGCTTGCTGCTGCTGCTGCTGCTGCTGCTGCTGTGCTGTGCTGTGCTGCTGTGCTGCTGCTGCTGCTGCTGCTGCTGCTGCTGGTGCTGCTGCTGCTGCTGCTGCTGCTGTACTGTGCTGCTGCTGCTGCTGCTGCTTGCTGCTGCTGCTGCTGCTGCTACTGCTGCTGCTGCTGCTGCTGCTGCTACTGCTGCTGCTGCTGCTGCTGCTGCTGCTTGCTTGCTTGCTTGCTTGCTGCTGCTGCTTGCTGCTGCTTGCTGCTGCTTGCTGCTGCTTGCTTGCTTGCTTGCTTGCTTGCTGCTGCTGCTTGCTGCTGCTGCTGCTGCTGCTGCTGCTGCTGCTGCTGCTGCTGCTGCTGCTGCTGCTGCTGCTTGCTTGCTTGCTTGCTTGCTTGCTGCTGCT
>NW_027460302.1:14264153-14359153 GCF_050947875.1 Dermacentor variabilis
CTGCTTGTTGCTTGCTTGCTTGGTTGCTTGCTTGCTTGCTTGCTTGCTGCTGCTGCTTGCTTGCTGCTGCTTGCTGCTGCTTGCAGCTGCTGCTGCTTGCTGCTGCTGCTGCTTGCTGCTGCTTGCTGCTGCTGCTGCTGCTGCTGCTTGCTGCTGCTGCTGCTGCTGCTGCTGCTGCTGCTGCTGCTGCTGTGCTGCTGCTGCTGCTGCTGCTGCTGCTGCTGCTGCTTGCTTGCTTGCTTGCTTGCTTGCTTGCTGCTGCTTGCTGCTGCTTGCTGCTTGCTGCTGCTGCTTGCTGCTGCTTGCTGCTTGCTTGCTTGCTTGCTTGCTTGCTGCTGCTTGCTTGCTTGCTTGCTTGCTGCTGCTGCTTGCTGCCGCTGCTGCTGCTGCTGCTGCTTGCTGCTGCTTTCTTGCTTGCTTGCTTGCTTGCTTGCTTGCTTGCTTGCTGCTGCTGCTTGCTGCTGCTTGCTGCTACTTGCTGTTGCTGCTGCTTGCTGCTGCTTGCTGCTGCTTGCTGCTGCTGCTGCTTGCTGCTGCTTGCTGCTGCTTGCTGCTTGCTGCTGCTGCTGCTTGCTGCTGCTTGCTGCTGCTGCTGCTTGCTGCTGCTTGCTTGCTGCTGCTGCTGCTGCTGCTGCTGTGCTGTGCTGTGCTGCTGCTGCTGTTGCTGCTGCTGCTGCTGCTGCTGTACTGTGCTGCTGCTGCTGCTGCTGCTGCTGCTGCTGCTGCTGCTGCTGCTGCTGCTGCTGCTGCTTGCTTGCTTGCTTGCTTGCTTGCTGCTGCTGCTGCTGCTTGCTGCTGCTTGCTGCTGCTTGCTTGCTTGCTTGCTTGCTGCTGCTGCTGCTGCTGCTGCTGCTGCTTGCTTGCTTGCTTGCTTGCTTGCTTGCTTGCTGCTGCTTGCTTGCTTGCTTGCTGCTGCTGCTTGCTGCTGCTGCTGCTGCTGCTTTCTGCTGCTTGCTGCTGCTTGCTTGCTTGCTTGCTTGCTTGCTTGCTGCTGCTGCTTGCTTGCTGCTGCTGCTTGCTGCTGCTTGCTGCTGCTTGCTGCTGCTTGCTGCTGCTGCTGCTGCTGCTTGCTGCTGCTTGCTGCTTGCTGCTGCTGCTGCTGCTTGCTGCTGCTTGCTGCTGCTGCTGCTGCTTGCTGCTGCTTGCTGCTTGCTGCTGCTGCTGCTGCTTGCTACTGCTTGCTACTGCTTGCTGCTGCTTGCTGCTGCTTGCTGCTGCTTGCTGCTGCTGCTTGCTGCTGCTGCTTCCTGCTTGCTGCTGCATCCTGCTTGCTGCTTGCTGCTTCTGCTGCTGCTTGCTTGCTTGGTTGCTTGCTTGCTTGCTTGCTTGCTGCTGCTGTGCTGCTGCTGCTGCTGCTGCTGTGCTGTGCTGTGCTGTGCTGCTGCTGCTGCTGCTGCTGCTTGCTTGCTTGCTTGCTTGCTGCTGCTGCTGCTGCTGCTGCTGCTGCTGCTGCTGCTGCTGCTGCTGCTGCTGCTGCTGCTGCTTGCTGCTGCTGCTTGCTTGCTTGCTTGGTTGCTTCCTTGCTTGCTTGCTTGCTGCTGCTGCTTGCTTGCTGCTGCTGCTTGCTGCTGCTTGCTGCTGCTTCCTGCTTGCTGCTTGCTGCTTCTGCTGCTGCTTGCTTGCTTGGTTGCTTGCTTGCTTGCTTGCTTGCTGCTGCTGCTGCTGCTGCTGTGCTGTGCTGTGCTGTGCTGCTGCTGCTGCTGCTGCTGCTGCTGCTTGCTTGCTTGCTTGCTTGCTTGCTTGCTGCTGCTTGCTGCTGCTGCTGCTGCTGCTGCTTACTGCTGCTGCTGCTGCTGCTGCTGCTTGCTTGCTTGCTTGCTTGCTTGCTTGCTTGCTTGCTTGCTGCTGCTGCTTGCTGCTGCTTGCTTGCTTGCTTGCTTGCTTGCTTGCTTGCTTGCTACTGCTGCTTGCTGCTGCTGCTGCTGCTGCTGCTTGCTGCTGCTTGCTTGCTTGCTTGCTTGCTTGCTTGCTTGCTTGCTTGCTTGCTTGCTTGCTTGCTGCTGCTGCTGCTGCTGCTGCTGCTTGCTCGCTTGCTTGCTTGCTTGCTTGCTTGCTGCTGCTGCTGCTGCTGCTGCTTGCTGCTGCTTGCTGCTGCTTGCTGCTGCTTGCTTGCTTGCTTGCTGCTGCTGCTGCTGCTGCTGCTGCTGCTGCTGCTGCTGCTGCTGCTTGTTTGCTTGCTTGCTTGCTTGCTTGGTTGCTTGCTTGCTTGCTTGCTTGCTGCTGCTGCTTGCTTGCTGCTGCTGCTTGCTGCTGCTGCTTGCTGCTGCTTCCTGCTTGCTGCTGCTTCCTGCTTGCTGCTTGCTGCTGCTGCTGCTGCTACTGCTGCTGCTTGCTGCTGCTTGTTGCTTGCTTGCTTGGTTGCTTGCTTGCTTGCTTGCTTGCTGCTGCTGCTTGCTTGCTGCTGCTTGCTGCTGCTTGCAGCTGCTGCTGCTTGCTGCTGCTGCTGCTTGCTGCTGCTTGCTGCTGCTGCTGCTGCTGCTGCTTGCTGCTGCTGCTGCTGCTGCTGCTGCTGCTGCTGCTGCTGCTGTGCTGCTGCTGCTGCTGCTGCTGCTGCTGCTGCTGCTTGCTTGCTTGCTTGCTTGCTTGCTTGCTGCTGCTTGCTGCTGCTTGCTGCTTGCTGCTGCTGCTTGCTGCTGCTTGCTGCTTGCTTGCTTGCTTGCTTGCTTGCTGCTGCTTGCTTGCTTGCTTGCTTGCTGCTGCTGCTTGCTGCCGCTGCTGCTGCTGCTGCTGCTTGCTGCTGCTTTCTTGCTTGCTTGCTTGCTTGCTTGCTTGCTTGCTTGCTGCTGCTGCTTGCTGCTGCTTGCTGCTACTTGCTGTTGCTGCTGCTTGCTGCTGCTTGCTGCTGCTTGCTGCTGCTGCTGCTTGCTGCTGCTTGCTGCTGCTTGCTGCTTGCTGCTGCTGCTGCTTGCTGCTGCTTGCTGCTGCTGCTGCTTGCTGCTGCTTGCTTGCTGCTGCTGCTGCTGCTGCTGCTGCTGTGCTGTGCTGTGCTGCTGCTGCTGTTGCTGCTGCTGCTGCTGCTGCTGTACTGTGCTGCTGCTGCTGCTGCTGCTGCTGCTGCTGCTGCTGCTGCTGCTGCTGCTGCTGCTTGCTTGCTTGCTTGCTTGCTTGCTTGCTGCTGCTGCTGCTGCTTGCTGCTGCTTGCTGCTGCTTGCTTGCTTGCTTGCTTGCTGCTGCTGCTGCTGCTGCTGCTGCTGCTTGCTTGCTTGCTTGCTTGCTTGCTTGCTTGCTGCTGCTTGCTTGCTTGCTTGCTGCTGCTGCTTGCTGCTGCTGCTGCTGCTGCTTTCTGCTGCTTGCTGCTGCTTGCTTGCTTGCTTGCTTGCTTGCTTGCTGCTGCTGCTTGCTTGCTGCTGCTGCTTGCTGCTGCTTGCTGCTGCTTGCTGCTGCTTGCTGCTGCTGCTGCTGCTGCTTGCTGCTGCTTGCTGCTTACTGCTGCTGCTGCTGCTTGCTGCTGCTTGCTGCTGCTGCTGCTGCTTGCTGCTGCTTGCTGCTTGCTGCTGCTGCTGCTGCTTGCTACTGCTTGCTACTGCTTGCTGCTGCTTGCTGCTGCTTGCTGCTGCTTGCTGCTGCTGCTTGCTGCTGCTGCTTCCTGCTTGCTGCTGCATCCTGCTTGCTGCTTGCTGCTTCTGCTGCTGCTTGCTTGCTTGGTTGCTTGCTTGCTTGCTTGCTTGCTGCTGCTGTGCTGCTGCTGCTGCTGCTGCTGTGCTGTGCTGTGCTGTGCTGCTGCTGCTGCTGCTGCTGCTTGCTTGCTTGCTTGCTTGCTGCTGCTGCTGCTGCTGCTGCTGCTGCTGCTGCTGCTGCTGCTGCTGCTTGCTGCTGCTGCTTGCTTGCTTGCTTGGTTGCTTCCTTGCTTGCTTGCTTGCTGCTGCTGCTTGCTTGCTGCTGCTGCTTGCTGCTGCTTGCTGCTGCTTCCTGCTTGCTGCTTGCTGCTTCTGCTGCTGCTTGCTTGCTTGGTTGCTTGCTTGCTTGCTTGCTTGCTGCTGCTGTGCTGCTGCTGCTGCTGCTGCTGTGCTGTGCTGTGCTGTGCTGCTGCTGCTGCTGCTGCTGCTGCTTGCTTGCTTGCTTGCTTGCTTGCTTGCTGCTGCTTGCTGCTGCTGCTGCTGCTGCTGCTTACTGCTGCTGCTGCTGCTGCTGCTGCTTGCTTGCTTGCTTGCTTGCTTGCTTGCTTGCTTGCTGCTGCTGCTTGCTGCTGCTTGCTTGCTTGCTTGCTTGCTTGCTTGCTTGCTACTGCTGCTTGCTGCTGCTGCTGCTGCTGCTGCTTGCTGCTGCTTGCTTGCTTGCTTGCTTGCTTGCTTGCTTGCTTGCTTGCTTGCTTGCTTGCTTGCTGCTGCTGCTGCTGCTGCTGCTGCTTGCTCGCTTGCTTGCTTGCTTGCTTGCTTGCTGCTGCTGCTGCTGCTGCTGCTTGCTGCTGCTTGCTGCTGCTTGCTGCTGCTTGCTTGCTTGCTTGCTGCTGCTGCTGCTGCTGCTGCTGCTGCTGCTGCTGCTGCTGCTTGTTTGCTTGCTTGCTTGCTTGCTTGGTTGCTTGCTTGCTTGCTTGCTTGCTGCTGCTGCTTGCTTGCTGCTGCTGCTTGCTGCTGCTGCTTGCTGCTGCTTCCTGCTTGCTGCTGCTTCCTGCTTGCTGCTTGCTGCTGCTGCTGCTGCTACTGCTGCTGCTTGCTGCTGCTTGTTGCTTGCTTGCTTGGTTGCTTGCTTGCTTGCTTGCTTGCTGCTGCTGCTTGCTTGCTGCTGCTTGCTGCTGCTTGCAGCTGCTGCTGCTTGCTGCTGCTGCTGCTTGCTGCTGCTTGCTGCTGCTGCTGCTGCTGCTGCTTGCTGCTGCTGCTGCTGCTGCTGCTGCTGCTGCTGCTGTGCTGCTGCTGCTGCTGCTGCTGCTGCTGCTGCTGCTGCTTGCTTGCTTGCTTGCTTGCTTGCTTGCTGCTGCTTGCTGCTGCTTGCTGCTTGCTGCTGCTGCTTGCTGCTGCTTGCTGCTTGCTTGCTTGCTTGCTTGCTTGCTGCTGCTGCTTGCTGCCGCTGCTGCTGCTGCTGCTGCTTGCTGCTGCTTTCTTGCTTGCTTGCTTGCTTGCTTGCTTGCTTGCTTGCTGCTGCTGCTTGCTGCTGCTTGCTGCTACTTGCTGTTGCTGCTGCTTGCTGCTGCTTGCTGCTGCTTGCTGCTGCTGCTGCTTGCTGCTGCTTGCTGCTGCTTGCTGCTTGCTGCTGCTGCTGCTTGCTGCTGCTTGCTGCTGCTGCTGCTTGCTGCTGCTTGCTTGCTGCTGCTGCTGCTGCTGCTGCTGCTGTGCTGTGCTGTGCTGCTGCTGCTGTTGCTGCTGCTGCTGCTGCTGCTGTACTGTGCTGCTGCTGCTGCTGCTGCTGCTGCTGCTGCTGCTGCTGCTGCTGCTGCTGCTGCTGCTTGCTTGCTTGCTTGCTTGCTTGCTGCTGCTGCTTGCTGCTGCTTGCTGCTGCTTGCTTGCTTGCTTGCTTGCTTGCTGCTGCTGCTGCTGCTTGCTGCTGCTTGCTGCTGCTTGCTTGCTTGCTTGCTTGCTGCTGCTGCTGCTGCTGCTGCTGCTGCTGCTTGCTTGCTTGCTTGCTTGCTTGCTTGCTTGCTGCTGCTTGCTTGCTTGCTTGCTGCTGCTGCTTGCTGCTGCTGCTGCTGCTGCTTGCTGCTGCTTGCTGCTGCTTGCTTGCTTGCTTGCTTGCTTGCTTGCTGCTGCTGCTTGCTTGCTTCTGCTGCTTGCTGCTGCTTGCTGCTGCTTGCTGCTGCTTGCTGCTGCTGCTGCTGCTGCTTGCTGCTGCTTGCTGCTTGCTGCTGCTGCTGCTGCTTGCTGCTGCTTGCTGCTGCTGCTGCTGCTTGCTGCTGCTTGCTGCTTGCTGCTGCTGCTGCTGCTTGCTACTGCTTGCTACTGCTTGCTGCTGCTTGCTGCTGCTTGCTGCTGCTTGCTGCTGCTGCTTGCTGCTGCTGCTTCCTGCTTGCTGCTGCTTCCTGCTTGCTGCTTGCTGCTTCTGCTGCTGCTTGCTTGCTTGGTTGCTTGCTTGCTTGCTTGCTTGCTGCTGCTGTGCTGCTGCTGCTGCTGCTGCTGTGCTGTGCTGTGCTGTGCTGCTGCTGCTGCTGCTGCTGCTTGCTTGCTTGCTTGCTTGCTGCTGCTGCTGCTGCTGCTGCTGCTGCTGCTGCTGCTGCTGCTGCTGCTGCTGCTGCTTGCTGCTGCTGCTTGCTTGCTTGCTTGGTTGCTTCCTTGCTTGCTTGCTTGCTGCTGCTGCTTGCTTGCTGCTGCTGCTTGCTGCTGCTTGCTGCTGCTTCCTGCTTGCTGCTGCTTCCTGCTTGCTGCTTGCTGCTGCTGCTGCTGCTGCTGCTGCTGCTGCTGCTTGCTGCTGCTTGCTTGCTTGCTTGCTTGCTTGGTTGCTTGCTTGCTTGCTTGCTTGCTGCTGCTGCTTGCTTGCTGCTGCTTGCTGCTGCTGCTGCTGCTTGCTGCTGCTGCTGCTTGCTTGCTGCTGCTGCTTGCTGCTGCTTGCTGCTGCTTGCTGCTGCTTGCTGCTGCTGCTGCTGCTTGCTGCTGCTGCTGCTGCTGCTGCTGCTGCTGCTGCTGCTGCTGCTGCTGCTGCTTGCTGCTGCTGCTGCTGCTGCTGTTGCTGTTGCTGTGGTGTGCTGCTGCTGCTGCTTGCTTGCTTGCTTGCTGCTGCTTGCTTGCTTGCTTGCTGCTGCTGCTTGCTGCTGCTGCTGCTGCTGCTGCTGCTGCTTGCTGCTGCTTGCTGCTGCTTGCTTGCTTGCTTGCTTGCTTGCTGCTGCTGCTTGCTTGCTGCTGCTGCTTGCTGCTGCTTGCTGCTTGCTGCTGCTGCTGCTTGCTGCTGCTTGCTGCTGCTGCTGCTGCTTGCTGCTGCTTGCTGCTTGCTGCTGCTGCTGCTGCTGCTTGCTACTGCTTGCTGCTGCTTGCTGCTGCTTGCTGCTGCGGCTGCTTGCTGCTGCTGCTTGCTGCTGCTGCTTCCTGCTTGCTGCTGCTTCCTGCTTGCTGCTTGCTGCTGCTGCTGCTGCTTGCTGCTGCTTGCTTGCTTGGTTGCTTGCTTGCTTGCTTGCTTGCTGCTGCTGTGCTGCTGCTGCTGCTGCTGCTGCTGTGCTGTGCTGTGCTGCTGCTGCTGCTGCTGCTTGCTCGATTGCTTGCTTGCTTGCTTGCTTGCTTGCTTGCTTGCTGCTGCTGCTGCTGCTGCTTGCTGCTGCTTGCTTGCTTGCTTGCTGCTGCTGCTTGCTGCTGCTGCTGCTGCTTGCTGCTGCTTGCTGCTGCTTGCTTGCTTGCTTGCTTGCTTGCTGCTGCTGCTTGCTTGCTGCTGCTGCTTGCTGCTGCTTGCTGCTTGCTGCTGCTGCTGCTGCTTGCTGCTGCTTGCTGCAGCTTGCTGCTGCTTGCTTGCTTGCTTGCTTGCTTGCTTGCTGCTGCTGCTTGCTTGCTGCTGCTGCTTGCTGCTGCTTGCTGCTGCTTGCTGCTGCTTGCTGCTGCTGCTGCTTGCTTGCTTGCTTGCTGCTGCTGCTTGCTGCTGCTGCTGCTGCTTGCTGCTGCTTGCTGCTGCTTGCTTGCTTGCTTGCTTGCTTGCTGCTGCTGCTTGCTTGCTGCTGCTGCTTGCTGCTGCTTGCTGCTTGCTGCTGCTGCTGCTGCTTGCTGCTGCTTGCTGCAGCTTGCTGCTGCTTGCTTGCTTGCTTGCTTGCTTGCTTGCTGCTGCTGCTTGCTTGCTGCTGCTGCTTGCTGCTGCTTGCTGCTGCTTGCTGCTGCTTGCTGCTGCTTGCTGCTGCTGCTGCTTGCTGCTGCTGCTGCTGCTGCTGCTGCTGCTGCTGCTGCTGCTGCTGCTGCTGCTGCTGCTGCTTGCTGCTGCTGCTGCTGCTGCTGCTGCTGTTGCTGTTGCTGTGCTGTGCTGCTGCTGCTGCTTGCTGCTGCTGCTGCTTGCTGCTGCTTGCTGCTGCTGCTGCTGCTGCTGCTGCTGCTGCTGCTGCTGCTGCTGCTGCTGCTGCTGCTGCTGTGCTGTGTTGCTGTGCTGCTGCTGCTGCTGCTGCTGCTGCTGCTGCTGCTGCTGCTGCTGCTGCTGCTGTGCTGTGTTGCTGTGCTGCTGCTGCTGCTGCTGCTGCTGCTGCTGCTGCTGCTGCTGCTGCTGCTGCTGCTGCTGCTGCTGCTGCTGCTTACTGCTGCTGCTGCTGCTGCTGCTGCTGCTGCTGCTGCTGCTGCTGCTTGCTGCTGCTGCTGCTGCTGCTGCTGCTGCTGCTGCTTACTGCTGCTGCTGCTACTGCTGCTGCTGCTGCTGCTGCTGCTGCTTGCTTGCTTGCTTGCTTGCTTGCTTGCTTGCTGCTGCTGCTTGCTGCTGCTTGCTGCTGCTTGCTGCTGCTTGCTGCTGCTTGCTTGCTTGCTTGCTGCTGCTGCTTGCTGCTGCTGCTGCTGCTGCTGCTTGCTGCTGCTTGCTTGCTTGCTTGCTTGCTTGCTTGCTTGCTTGCTGCTGCTGCTGCTTGCTTGCTTGCTTGCTTGCTTGCTGCTGCTGCTGCTTGCTGCTGCTTGCTGCTGCTTGCTGCTGCTTGCTGCTGCTTGCTTGCTTGCTTGCTTGCTTGCTGCTGCTGCTGCTGCTGCTGCTGCTGCTGCTTGCTGCTGCTTGCTTGCTTGCTTGCTTGGTTGCTTGCTTGCTTGCTTGCTTGCTTGCTGCTGCTGCTTGCTTGCTGCTGCTGCTTGCTGCTGCTTGCTGCTGCTTCCTGCTTGCTGCTGCTTCCTGCTTGCTGCTTGCTGCTGCTGCTGCTGCTGCTTGCTTGCTTGCTTGCTTGCTTGGTTGCTTGCTTGCTTGCTTGCTGCTGCTGCTTGCTTGCTGCTGCTTGCTCCTGCTGCTTGCTGCTGCTGCTGCTTGCTGCTGCTTGCTGCTGCTGCTGCTGCTGCTGCTTGCTGCTGCTGCTGCTTGCTGCTGCTGCTGCTGCTGCTGCTGCTGCTGCTGCTGCTGCTGCTGCTGCTGCTGCTGCTGCTGCTTGCTGCTGCTGCTGCTGCTGCTGCTGCTGCTGCTGCTGCTGCTGCTGCTGCTGCTTGCTGCTGCTTGCTTGCTTGCTTGCTGCTGCTGCTTGCTGCTGCTGCTGCTGCTGCTTGCTGCTGCTTGCTTGCTTGCTTGCTTGCTTGCTGCTGCTGCTTGCTTGCTGCTGCTGCTTGCTGCTGCTTGGTGCTTGCTGCTGCTGCTGCTGCTTGCTGCTGCTTGCTGCTGCTTGCTGCTGCTTGCTTGCTTGCTTGCTTGCTTGCTGCTGCTGCTTGCTTGCTGCTGCTGCTTGCTGCTGCTTGCTGCTGCTTGCTGCTGCTTGCTGCTGCTTGCTCCTGCTTGCTGCTGCTGCTGCTTGCTGCTGCTGCTGCTGCTGCTGCTGTTGCTGTGCTGTGCTGCTGCTGCTTGCTGCTGCTGCTGCTTGCTGCTGCTGCTGCTTGCTGCTGCTGCTGCTGCTGCTGCTGCTGCTGCTGCTGCTGCTGCTGCTGCTGCTGCTGTGCTGTGTTGCTGTGCTGCTGCTGCTGCTGCTGCTGCTGCTGCTGCTGCTGCTGCTGCTGCTGCTGCTGCTGCTTACTGCTGCTGCTGCTACTGCTGCTGCTGCTGCTGCTGCTGCTTGCTGCTGCTGCTGCTGCTGCTGCTGCTGCTGCTGCTGCTGCTGCTGCTGCTGCTGCTGCTGCTGCTGCTGCTGCTGCTGCTGCTTACTGCTGCTGCTGCTACTGCTGCTGCTGCTGCTGCTGCTGCTGCTGCTGCTTGCTTGCTTGCTTGCTTGCTTGCTTGCTGCTGCTGCTTGCTGCTGCTTGCTGCTGCTTGCTTGCTTGCTTGCTTGCTTGCTTGCTGCTGATGCTTGCTGCTGCTGCTGCTGCTGCTGCTTGCTGTTGCTTGCTTGCTTGCTTGCTTGCTTGCTTGCTTGCCTGCTGCTGCTGCTGCTGCTGCTGCTGCTGCTGCTGCTGCTTGCTTGCTTGCTTGCTTGCTTGCTTGCTTGCTTGCTTGCTTGCTGTTGCTGCTGCTTGCTGCTGCTTGCTGCTGCTTGCTGCTGCTTGCTGCTGCTTGCTTGCTTGCTTGCTTGCTTGCTGCTGCTGCTTGCTGCTGCTGCTGCTGCTGCTGCTGCGGCTGCTGCTGCTTGCTGCTGCTTGCTTGCTTGCTTGCTTGGTTGCTTGCTTGCTTGCTTGCTTGCTGCTGCTGCTTGCTTGCTGCTGCTGCTTGCTGCTGCTTGCTGCTTGCTGCTGCTTCCTGCTTGCTGCTTGCTGCTGCTGCTGCTGCTGCTGCTTGCTGCTGCTTGCTTGCTTGCTTGCTTGGTTGCTTGCTTGCTTGCTTGCTTGCTTGCTGCTGCTGCTTGCTTGCTGCTGCTTGCTGCTGCTTGCTGCTGCTGCTGCTTGCTGCTGCTTGCTGCTGCTGCTGCTGCTGCTTGCTGCTGCTTGCTGCAGCTGCTGCTGCTGCTTGCTGCTGCTGCTGCTTGCTGCTGCTTGCTGCTGCTGCTGCTGCTGCTTGCTGCTGCTTGCTGCAGCTGCTGCTGCTGCTGCTGCTGCTGCTTGCTGCTGCTGCTGCTACTGCTGCTGCTGCTGCTGCTGCTGCTGCTGCTTGCTTGCTTGCTTGCTTGCTTGCTTGCTTGCTGCTGCTGCTTGCTGCTTGCTGCTGCTTGCTGCTGCTTGCTGCTGCTTGCTTGCTTGCTTGCTTGCTTGCTGCTGCTGCTTGCTGCTGCTGCTGCTGCTGCTGCTGCTGCTGCTGCTGCTGCTGCTGCTGCTGCTGCTTGCTGCTGCTGCTTGCTGCTGCTGCTGCTGCTGCTGCTGCTGCTGCTTGCTTGCTTGCTTGCTTGCTTGCTTGCTTGCTTGCTTGCTGCTGCTTGCTGCTGCTTGCTGCTTGCTGCTGCTGCTTGCTGCTGCTTGCTGCTTGCTTGCTTGCTTGCTTGCTTGCTGCTGCTGCTTGCTTGCTTGCTTGCTTGCTTGCTTGCTTGCTGCTGCTGCTTGCTTGCTGCTGCTTGCTGCTGCTGCTGCTGCTGCTTGCTGCTGCTGCTGCTGCTTGCTGCTGCTGCTGCTGCTGCTTGCTGCTGCTTGCTGCTGCTTGCTTGCTTGCTTGCTTGCTTGCTTGCTGCTGCTGCTTGCTTGCTGCTGCTGCTTGCTGCTGCTTGCTGCTGCTTGCTGCTGCTGCTGCTGCTGCAGCTGCTGCTGTGCTGCTGCTGCTGCTGCTGCTGCTGCTGCTTGCTTGCTTGCTTGCTTGCTTGCTTGCTTGCTTGCTTGCTTGCTTGCTGCTGCTTGCTTGCTTGCTTGCTTGCTTGCTGCTGCTGCTTGCTGCTGCTGCTGCTGCTGCTGCTGCTGCTTGCTGCTGCTTGCTGCTGCTTGCATGCTTGCTTGCTTGCTGCTGCTGCTTGCTGCTGCTTGCTGCTGCTGCTGCTGCTGCTGCTTGCTGCTGCTACTGCTGCTGCTTGCTGCTGCTGCTGCTGCTGCTGCTGCTTGCTGCTGCTTGCTGCTGCTTGCTTGCTTGCTTGCTTGCTTGCTGCTGCTGCTTGCTTGCTGCTGCTGCTTGCTGCTGCTTGCTGCTGCTTGCTGCTTGCTGCTGCTGCTGCTGCTTGCTGCTGCTTGCTGCTTGCTGCTGCTGCTGCTGCTGCTGCAGCTGCTGCTGTGCTGCTGCTGCTGCTGCTGCTGCTGCTGCTGCTGCTTGCTTGCTTGCTTGCTTGCTTGCTTGCTTGCTTGCTTGCTTGCTGCTGCTGCTGCTGCTGCTGCTGCTGTGCTGTGTTGCTGTGCTGCTGCTGCTGCTGCTGCTGCTGCTGCTGCTGCTGCTGCTGCTGCTGCTGCTGCTGCTGCTGCTGCTTACTGCTGCTGCTGCTGCTGCTGCTGCTTGCTTGCTTGCTTGCTTGCTTGCTTGCTTGCTGCTGCTGCTTGCTGCTGCTTGCTTGCTTGCTTGCTTGCTTGCTTGCTTGCTTGCTTGCTACTGCTGCTTGCTGCTGCTGCTGCTGCCGCTGCTTGCTGCTGCTTGCTTGCTTGCTTGCTTGCTTGCTTGCTTGCTTGCTTGCTTGCTTGCTGCTGCTGCTGCTGCTGCTGCTTGCTCGCTTGCTTGCTTGCTTGCTTGCTTGCTTGCTGCTGCTGCTGCTGCTGCTTGCTGCTGCTTGCTGCTGCTTGCTGCTGCTTGCTTGCTTGCTTGCTTGCTGCTGCTGCTGCTGCTGCTGCTGCTGCTGCTGCTGCTGCTGCTTGTTTGCTTGCTTGCTTGCTTGCTTGGTTGCTTGCTTGCTTGCTTGCTTGCTGCTGCTGCTTGCTTGCTGCTGCTGCTTGCTGCTGCTGCTTGCTGCTGCTTCCTGCTTGCTGCTGCTTCCTGCTTGCTGCTTGCTGCTGCTGCTGCTGCTACTGCTGCTGCTTGCTGCTGCTTGTTGCTTGCTTGCTTGGTTGCTTGCTTGCTTGCTTGCTTGCTGCTGCTGCTTGCTTGCTGCTGCTTGCTGCTGCTTGCAGCTGCTGCTGCTTGCTGCTGCTGCTTGCTGCTGCTGCTTGCTTGCTTGCTTGCTTGCTTGCTTGCTGCTGCTGCTTGCTTGCTGCTGCTTGCTGCTGCTGCTGCTGCTGCTTGCTGCTGCTGCTGCTGCTTGCTGCTGCTGCTGCTGCTGCTTGCTGCTGCTTGCTGCTGCTTGCTTGCTTGCTTGCTTGCTTGCTTGCTGCTGCTGCTTGCTTGCTGCTGCTGCTTGCTGCTGCTTGCTGCTGCTTGCTGCTGCTTGCTGCTGCTGCTGCTGCTGCAGCTGCTGCTGTGCTGCTGCTGCTGCTGCTGCTGCTGCTGCTGCTTGCTTGCTTGCTTGCTTGCTTGCTTGCTTGCTTGCTTGCTTGCTTGCTGCTGCTGCTTGCTGCTGCTGCTGCTGCTGCTGCTGCTGCTTGCTGCTGCTTGCTGCTGCTTGCATGCTTGCTTGCTTGCTGCTGCTGCTTGCTGCTGCTTGCTGCTGCTGCTGCTGCTGCTGCTTGCTGCTGCTACTGCTGCTGCTTGCTGCTGCTGCTGCTGCTGCTGCTTGCTGCTGCTTGCTGCTGCTTGCTTGCTTGCTTGCTTGCTTGCTGCTGCTGCTTGCTTGCTGCTGCTGCTTGCTGCTGCTTGCTGCTGCTTGCTGCTTGCTGCTGCTGCTGCTGCTTGCTGCTGCTTGCTGCTTGCTGCTGCTGCTGCTGCAGCTGCTGCTGTGCTGCTGCTGCTGCTGCTGCTGCTGCTGCTGCTTGCTTGCTTGCTTGCTTGCTTGCTTGCTTGCTTGCTGCTGCTGCTGCTGCTGCTGCTGCTGTGCTGTGTTGCTGTGCTGCTGCTGCTGCTGCTGCTGCTGCTGCTGCTGCTGCTGCTGCTTACTGCTGCTGCTGCTGCTGCTGCTGCTTGCTTGCTTGCTTGCTTGCTTGCTTGCTTGCTGCTGCTGCTTGCTGCTGCTTGCTTGCTTGCTTGCTTGCTTGCTTGCTTGCTACTGCTGCTTGCTGCTGCTGCTGCTGCTGCTGCTTGCTGCTGCTTGCTTGCTTGCTTGCTTGCTTGCTTGCTTGCTTGCTTGCTTGCTGCTGCTGCTGCTGCTGCTGCTTGCTCGCTTGCTTGCTTGCTTGCTTGCTTGCTTGCTGCTGCTGCTGCTGCTGCTTGCTGCTGCTTGCTGCTGCTTGCTGCTGCTTGCTTGCTTGCTTGCTTGCTGCTGCTGCTGCTGCTGCTGCTGCTGCTGCTTGTTTGCTTGCTTGCTTGCTTGCTTGGTTGCTTGCTTGCTTGCTTGCTTGCTGCTGCTGCTTGCTTGCTGCTGCTGCTTGCTGCTGCTGCTTGCTGCTGCTTCCTGCTTGCTGCTGCTTCCTGCTTGCTGCTTGCTGCTGCTGCTGCTGCTACTGCTGCTGCTTGCTGCTGCTTGTTGCTTGCTTGCTTGGTTGCTTGCTTGCTTGCTTGCTTGCTGCTGCTGCTTGCTTGCTGCTGCTTGCTGCTGCTTGCAGCTGCTGCTGCTTGCTGCTGCTGCTGCTTGCTGCTGCTTGCTGCTGCTGCTGCTGCTGCTGCTTGCTGCTGCTGCTGCTGCTGCTGCTGCTGCTGCTGCTGCTGCTGCTGCTGCTGCTGCTGCTGCTGCTGCTGCTGCTGCTGCTGTGCTGCTGCTGCTGCTGCTGCTGCTGCTGCTGCTGCTGCTGCTGCTGCTGCTGCTGCTGCTGCTGCTGCTTGCTTGCTTGCTTGCTTGCTTGCTGCTGCTTGCTGCTGCTTGCTGCTGCTTGCTGCTGCTTGCTGCTTGCTGCTGCTGCTTGCTGCTTGCTGCTGCTTGCTGCTTGCTTGCTTGCTTGCTTGCTTGCTGCTGCTTGCTTGCTTGCTTGCTTGCTGCTGCTGCTTGCTGCCGCTGCTGCTGCTGCTGCTGCTTGCTGCTGCTTTCTTGCTTGCTTGCTTGCTTGCTTGGTTGCTTGCTGCTGCTGCTTGCTGCTGCTTGCTGCTGCTTGCTGTTGCTGCTGCTTGCTGCTGCTTGCTGCTGCTTGCTGCTGCTGCTGCTTGCTGCTGCTTGCTGCTTGCTGCTGCTTGCTGCTTGCTGCTGCTGCTGCTTGCTGCTGCTTGCTGCTGCTTGCTGCTGCTTGCTGCTGCTTGCTGCTGCTGCTGCTTGCTGCTGCTGCTGCTTGCTGCTGCTGCTGCTTGCTGCTGCTTGCTTGCTGCTGCTGCTGCTGCTGCTGCTGCTGTGCTGTGCTGTGCTGCTGCTGCTGTTGCTGCTGCTGCTGCTGCTGCTGTACTGTGCTGCTGCTGCTTGCTGCTGCTGCTGCTGCTGCTGCTGCTGCTGCTGCTGCTGCTGCTTGCTTGCTTGCTTGCTTGCTTGCTTGCTGCTGCTGCTTGCTGCTGCTTGCTGCTGCTTGCTGCTGCTTGCTGCTGCTTGCTTGCTTGCTTGCTTGCTTGCTGCTGCTGCTTGCTGCTGCTTGCTGCTGCTTGCTGCTGCTTGCTGCTGCTGCTGCTGCTGCAGCTGCTGCTGTGCTGCTGCTGCTGCTGCTGCTGCTGCTTGCTTGCTTGCTTGCTTGCTTGCTTGCTTGCTTGCTTGCTGCTGCTTGCTTGCTTGCTTGCTGCTGCTGCTTGCTGCTGCTGCTGCTGCTGCTGCTGCTTGCTGCTGCTTGCTGCTGCTTGCATGCTTGCTTGCTTGCTGCTGCTGCTTGCTGCTGCTTGCTGCTGCTGCTGCTGCTGCTGCTTGCTGCTGCTACTGCTGCTGCTTGCTGCTGCTGCTGCTGCTGCTGCTGCTTGCTGCTGCTTGCTGCTGCTTGCTTGCTTGCTTGCTTGCTTGCTGCTGCTGCTTGCTTGCTGCTGCTGCTTGCTGCTGCTTGCTGCTGCTTGCTGCTGCTTGCTGCTTGCTGCTGCTGCTGCTGCTTGCTGCTGCTTGCTGCTTGCTGCTGCTGCTGCTGCTGCAGCTGCTGCTGTGCTGCTGCTGCTGCTGCTGCTGCTGCTGCTGCTTGCTTGCTTGCTTGCTTGCTTGCTTGCTTGCTTGCTTGCTTGCTGCTGCTGCTGCTGCTGCTGCTGCTGTGCTGTGTTGCTGTGCTGCTGCTGCTGCTGCTGCTGCTGCTGCTGCTGCTGCTGCTGCTGCTGCTGCTGCTGCTGCTTACTGCTGCTGCTGCTGCTGCTGCTGCTTGCTTGCTTGCTTGCTTGCTTGCTTGCTTGCTGCTGCTGCTTGCTGCTGCTTGCTTGCTTGCTTGCTTGCTTGCTTGCTTGCTTGCTTGCTACTGCTGCTTGCTGCTGCTGCTGCTGCCGCTGCTTGCTGCTGCTTGCTTGCTTGCTTGCTTGCTTGCTTGCTTGCTGCTGCTGCTGCTGCTGCTGCTGCTGCTTGCTCGCTTGCCTGCTTGCTTGCTTGCTTGCTTGCTGCTGCTGCTGCTGCTGCTTGCTGCTGCTTGCTGCTGCTTGCTGCTGCTTGCTTGCTTGCTTGCTTGCTGCTGCTGCTGCTGCTGCTGCTGCTGCTGCTGCTGCTTGTTTGCTTGCTTGCTTGCTTGGTTGCTTGCTTGCTTGCTTGCTTGCTGCTGCTGCTTGCTTGCTGCTGCTGCTTGCTGCTGCTGCTTGCTGCTGCTTCCTGCTTGCTGCTGCTTCCTGCTTGCTGCTTGCTGCTGCTGCTGCTGCTACTGCTGCTGCTTGCTGCTGCTTGTTGCTTGCTTGCTTGGTTGCTTGCTTGCTTGCTTGCTTGCTGCTGCTGCTTGCTTGCTGCTGCTTGCTGCTGCTTGCAGCTGCTGCTGCTTGCTGCTGCTGCTTGCTGCTGCTGCTTGCTTGCTTGCTTGCTTGCTTGCTTGCTGCTGCTGCTTGCTTGCTGCTGCTTGCTGCTGCTGCTGCTGCTGCTTGCTGCTGCTGCTGCTGCTTGCTGCTGCTGCTGCTGCTGCTTGCTGCTGCTTGCTGCTGCTTGCTTGCTTGCTTGCTTGCTTGCTTGCTGCTGCTGCTTGCTTGCTGCTGCTGCTTGCTGCTGCTTGCTGCTGCTTGCTGCTGCTTGCTGCTGCTTGCTGCTGCTGCTGCTGCTGCAGCTGCTGCTGTGCTGCTGCTGCTGCTGCTGCTGCTGCTGCTGCTTGCTTGCTTGCTTGCTTGCTTGCTTGCTTGCTTGCTTGCTGCTGCTTGCTTGCTTGCTTGCTTGCTTGCTGCTGCTGCTTGCTGCTGCTGCTGCTGCTGCTGCTGCTGCTGCTGCTTGCTGCTGCTTGCTGCTGCTTGCATGCTTGCTTGCTTGCTGCTGCTGCTTGCTGCTGCTTGCTGCTGCTGCTGCTGCTGCTTGCTGCTGCTACTGCTGCTGCTTGCTGCTGCTGCTGCTGCTGCTGCTTGCTGCTGCTTGCTGCTGCTTGCTTGCTTGCTTGCTTGCTTGCTGCTGCTGCTTGCTTGCTGCTGCTGCTTGCTGCTGCTTGCTGCTGCTTGCTGCTTGCTGCTGCTGCTGCTGCTTGCTGCTGCTTGCTGCTTGCTGCTGCTGCTGCTGCTGCTGCAGCTGCTGCTGTGCTGCTGCTGCTGCTGCTGCTGCTGCTGCTGCTTGCTTGCTTGCTTGCTTGCTTGCTTGCTTGCTTGCTGCTGCTGCTGCTGCTGCTGCTGCTGTGCTGTGTTGCTGTGCTGCTGCTGCTGCTGCTGCTGCTGCTGCTGCTGCTGCTGCTGCTGCTGCTTACTGCTGCTGCTGCTGCTGCTGCTTGCTTGCTTGCTTGCTTGCTTGCTTGCTTGCTGCTGCTGCTTGCTGCTGCTTGCTTGCTTGCTTGCTTGCTTGCTTGCTTGCTACTGCTGCTTGCTGCTGCTGCTGCTGCTGCTGCTTGCTGCTGCTTGCTTGCTTGCTTGCTTGCTTGCTTGCTTGCTTGCTTGCTTGCTTGCTGCTGCTGCTGCTGCTGCTGCTTGCTCGCTTGCTTGCTTGCTTGCTTGCTTGCTTGCTGCTGCTGCTGCTGCTGCTTGCTGCTGCTTGCTGCTGCTTGCTGCTGCTTGCTTGCTTGCTTGCTTGCTGCTGCTGCTGCTGCTGCTGCTGCTGCTGCTGCTTGTTTGCTTGCTTGCTTGCTTGCTTGGTTGCTTGCTTGCTTGCTTGCTTGCTGCTGCTGCTTGCTTGCTGCTGCTGCTTGCTGCTGCTGCTTGCTGCTGCTTCCTGCTTGCTGCTGCTTCCTGCTTGCTGCTTGCTGCTGCTGCTGCTGCTACTGCTGCTGCTTGCTGCTGCTTGTTGCTTGCTTGCTTGGTTGCTTGCTTGCTTGCTTGCTTGCTGCTGCTGCTTGCTTGCTGCTGCTTGCTGCTGCTTGCAGCTGCTGCTGCTTGCTGCTGCTGCTGCTTGCTGCTGCTTGCTGCTGCTGCTGCTGCTGCTGCTTGCTGCTGCTGCTGCTGCTGCTGCTGCTGCTGCTGCTGCTGCTGCTGCTGCTGCTGCTGCTGCTGCTGTGCTGCTGCTGCTGCTGCTGCTGCTGCTGCTGCTGCTGCTCCTGCTGCTGCTTGCTTGCTTGCTTGCTTGCTTGCTGCTGCTTGCTGCTGCTTGCTGCTGCTTGCTGCTGCTTGCTGCTTGCTGCTGCTGCTTGCTGCTTGCTGCTGCTTGCTGCTTGCTTGCTTGCTTGCTTGCTGCTGCTTGCTTGCTTGCTTGCTTGCTGCTGCTGCTTGCTGCCGCTGCTGCTGCTGCTGCTGCTTGCTGCTGCTTTCTTGCTTGCTTGCTTGCTTGCTTGCTTGCTTGCTGCTGCTGCTTGCTGCTGCTTGCTGCTGCTTGCTGTTGCTGCTGCTTGCTGCTGCTTGCTGCTGCTTGCTGCTGCTGCTGCTTGCTGCTGCTTGCTGCTTGCTGCTGCTTGCTGCTTGCTGCTGCTGCTGCTTGCTGCTGCTTGCTGCTGCTTGCTGCTGCTTGCTGCTGCTCGCTGCTGCTGCTGCTTGCTGCTGCTGCTGCTTGCTGCTGCTGCTGCTTGCTGCTGCTTGCTTGCTGCTGCTGCTGCTGCTGCTGCTGCTGTGCTGTGCTGTGCTGCTGCTGCTGTTGCTGCTGCTGCTGCTGCTGCTGTACTGTGCTGCTGCTGCTTGCTGCTGCTGCTGCTGCTGCTGCTGCTGCTGCTTGCTTGCTTGCTTGCTTGCTTGCTTGCTGCTGCTGCTTGCTGCTGCTTGCTGCTGCTTGCTGCTGCTTGCTGCTGCTTGCTTGCTTGCTTGCTTGCTTGCTGCTGCTGCTTGCTGCTGCTTGCTGCTGCTTGCTTGCTTGCTTGCTTGCTGCTGCTGCTGCTGCTGCTGCTGCTGCTGCTGCTGCTGCTTGCTTGCTTGCTTGCTTGCTTGCTTGCTTGCTGCTGCTTGCTTGCTTGCTTGCTGCTGCTGCTTGCTGCTGCTGCTGCTGCTGCTTGCTGCTGCTTGCTGCTGCTTGCTTGCTTGCTTGCTTGCTTGCTTGCTGCTGCTGCTTGCTTGCTGCTGCTGCTTGCTGCTGCTTGCTGCTGCTTGCTGCTGCTTGCTGCTGCTTGCTGCTGCTGCTGCTGCTGCTTGCTGCTGCTTGCTGCTTGCTGCTGCTGCTGCTGCTGCTTGCTGCTGCTTGCTGCTGCTGCTGCTGCTGCTGCTGCTGCTTGCTGCTGCTTGCTACTGCTTGCTGCTGCTTGCTGCTGCTTGCTGCTGCTTGCTGCTGCTGCTTGCTGCTGCTGCTTCCTGCTTGCTGCTGCTTCCTGCTTGCTGCTTGCTGCTTCTGCTGCTGCTTGCTTGCTTGGTTGCTTGCTTGCTTGCTTGCTTGCTGCTGCTGTGCTGCTGCTGCTGCTGCTGCTGTGCTGCTGCTGCTGCTGCTGCTGCTGCTTGCTTGCTTGCTTGCTTGCTTGCTTGCTTGCTTGCTTGCTTGCTGCTGCTTGCTGCTGCTGCTGCTGCTGCTGCTGCTGCTGCTTGCTGCTGCTTGCTGCTGCTTGCATGCTTGCTTGCTTGCTGCTGCTGCTTGCTGCTGCTTGCTGCTGCTGCTGCTGCTGCTGCTTGCTGCTGCTACTGCTGCTGCTTGCTGCTGCTGCTGCTGCTGCTGCTGCTGCTGCTTGCTGCTGCTTGCTGCTGCTTGCTTGCTTGCTTGCTTGCTTGCTGCTGCTGCTTGCTTGCTGCTGCTGCTTGCTGCTGCTTGCTGCTGCTTGCTGCTTGCTGCTGCTGCTGCTGCTTGCTGCTGCTTGCTGCTTGCTGCTGCTGCTGCTGCTGCTGCTGCTGCTGCTGCAGCTGCTGCTGTGCTGCTGCTGCTGCTGCTGCTGCTGCTGCTTGCTTGCTTGCTTGCTTGCTTGCTTGCTTGCTTGCTTGCTTGCTGCTGCTGCTGCTGCTGCTGCTGCTGTGCTGTGTTGCTGTGCTGCTGCTGCTGCTGCTGCTGCTGCTGCTGCTGCTGCTGCTGCTGCTGCTGCTGCTGCTGCTTACTGCTGCTGCTGCTGCTGCTGCTGCTTGCTTGCTTGCTTGCTTGCTTGCTTGCTTGCTTGCTGCTGCTGCTTGCTGCTGCTTGCTTGCTTGCTTGCTTGCTTGCTTGCTTGCTACTGCTGCTTGCTGCTGCTGCTGCTGCTGCTGCTTGCTGCTGCTTGCTTGCTTGCTTGCTTGCTTGCTTGCTTGCTTGCTTGCTTGCTTGCTGCTGCTGCTGCTGCTGCTGCTTGCTCGCTTGCTTGCTTGCTTGCTTGCTTGCTGCTGCTGCTGCTGCTGCTTGCTGCTGCTTGCTGCTGCTTGCTGCTGCTTGCTGCTGCTTGCTTGCTTGCTTGCTTGCTGCTGCTGCTGCTGCTGCTGCTGCTGCTTGTTTGCTTGCTTGCTTGCTTGCTTGGTTGCTTGCTTGCTTGCTTGCTTGCTGCTGCTGCTTGCTTGCTGCTGCTGCTTGCTGCTGCTGCTTGCTGCTGCTTCCTGCTTGCTGCTGCTTCCTGCTTGCTGCTTGCTGCTGCTGCTGCTGCTACTGCTGCTGCTTGCTGCTGCTTGTTGCTTGCTTGCTTGGTTGCTTGCTTGCTTGCTTGCTTGCTGCTGCTGCTTGCTTGCTGCTGCTTGCTGCTGCTTGCAGCTGCTGCTGCTTGCTGCTGCTGCTGCTTGCTGCTGCTTGCTGCTGCTGCTGCTGCTGCTGCTTGCTGCTGCTGCTGCTGCTGCTGCTGCTGCTGCTGCTGCTGCTGCTGCTGCTGCTGTGCTGCTGCTGCTGCTGCTGCTGCTGCTGCTGCTGCTGCTGCTTGCTTGCTTGCTTGCTTGCTTGCTGCTGCTTGCTGCTGCTTGCTGCTGCTTGCTGCTTGCTGCTGCTGCTTGCTGCTGCTTGCTGCTTGCTTGCTTGCTTGCTTGCTTGCTGCTGCTTGCTTGCTTGCTTGCTTGCTGCTGCTGCTTGCTGCCGCTGCTGCTGCTGCTGCTGCTTGCTGCTGCTTTCTTGCTTGCTTGCTTGCTTGCTTGCTTGCTTGCTTGCTGCTGCTGCTTGCTGCTGCTTGCTGCTGCTTGCTGTTGCTGCTGCTTGCTGCTGCTTGCTGCTGCTGCTGCTGCTTGCTGCTGCTTGCTGCTTGCTGCTGCTTGCTGCTTGCTGCTGCTGCTGCTTGCTGCTGCTTGCTGCTGCTTGCTGCTGCTTGCTGCTGCTTGCTGCTGCTGCTGCTTGCTGCTGCTGCTGCTTGCTGCTGCTTGCTTGCTGCTGCTGCTGCTGCTGCTGCTGCTGTGCTGTGCTGTGCTGCTGCTGCTGTTGCTGCTGCTGCTGCTGCTGCTGTACTGTGCTGCTGCTGCTTGCTGCTGCTGCTGCTGCTGCTGCTTGCTTGCTTGCTTGCTTGCTTGCTTGCTGCTGCTGCTTGCTGCTGCTTGCTGCTGCTTGCTGCTGCTTGCTGCTGCTTGCTTGCTTGCTTGCTTGCTTGCTGCTGCTGCTGCTGCTTGCTGCTGCTTGCTGCTGCTTGCTTGCTTGCTTGCTTGCTTGCTGCTGCTGCTGCTGCTGCTGCTGCTGCTGCTTGCTTGCTTGCTTGCTTGCTTGCTTGCTTGCTGCTGCTTGCTTGCTTGCTTGCTGCTGCTGCTTGCTGCTGCTGCTGCTGCTGCTTGCTGCTGCTTGCTGCTGCTTGCTTGCTTGCTTGCTTGCTTGCTTGCTTGCTTGCTGCTGCTGCTTGCTTGCTGCTGCTGCTTGCTGCTGCTTGCTGCTGCTTGCTGCTGCTTGCTGCTGCTGCTGCTGCTGCTTGCTGCTTGCTGCTGCTGCTGCTGCTTGCTGCTGCTTGCTGCTGCTGCTGCTGCTTGCTGCTGCTTGCTGCTTGCTGCTGCTGCTGCTGCTGCTTGCTACTGCTTGCTACTGCTTGCTGCTGCTTGCTGCTGCTTGCTGCTGCTTGCTGCTGCTGCTTGCTGCTGCTGCTTCCTGCTTGCTGCTGCTTCCTGCTTGCTGCTTGCTGCTTCTGCTGCTGCTTGCTTGCTTGGTTGCTTGCTTGCTTGCTTGCTTGCTGCTGCTGTGCTGCTGCTGCTGCTGCTGCTGTGCTGTGCTGTGCTGTGCTGCTGCTGCTGCTGCTGCTTGCTTGCTTGCTTGCTTGCTGCTGCTGGTGCTGCTGCTGCTGCTGCTGCTGCTGCTGCTGCTGCTGCTGCTGCTGCTGCTGCTGCTTGCTGCTGCTGCTTGCTTGCTTGCTTGGTTGCTTCCTTGCTTGCTTGCTTGCTGCTGCTGCTTGCTTGCTGCTGCTGCTTGCTGCTGCTTCCTGCTTGCTGCTGCTTCCTGCTTGCTGCTTGCTGCTGCTGCTGCTGCTGCTGCTGCTGCTGCTTGCTGCTGCTTGCTTGCTTGCTTGCTTGGTTGCTTGCTTGCTTGCTTGCTTGCTGCTGCTGCTTGCTTGCTGCTGCTTGCTGCTGCTGCTGCTGCTTGCTGCTGCTGCTGCTTGCTTGCTGCTGCTGCTTGCTGCTGCTTGCTGCTGCTTGCTGCTGCTGCTTGTCGCTGTTTGCTGCTGCTGCTGCTGCTGCTGCTGTGCTGTGCTGCTGTGCTGCTGTGCTGCTGCTGCTGCTGCTGCTGCTGCTGCTGCTGCTGCTGCTGCTGCTGCTGCTGCTGCTGCTGCTGCTGCTTGCTTGCTTGCTTGCTTGCTTGCTTGCTTGCTTGCTTGCTGCTGCTGCTGCTGCTGCTGCTGCTGTGCTGTGTTGCTGTGCTGCTGCTGCTGCTGCTGCTGCTGCTGCTGCTGCTGCTGCTGCTGCTGCTGCTGCTGCTGCTTACTGCTGCTGCTGCTGCTGCTGCTGCTGCTTGCTTGCTTGCTTGCTTGCTTGCTTGCTTGCTTGCTGCTGCTGCTTGCTGCTGCTTGCTTGCTTGCTTGCTTGCTTGCTTGCTACTGCTGCTTGCTGCTGCTGCTGCTGCTGCTGCTTGCTGCTGCTTGCTTGCTTGCTTGCTTGCTTGCTTGCTTGCTTGCTTGCTTGCTGCTGCTGCTGCTGCTGCTGCTGCTTGCTCGCTTGCTTGCTTGCTTGCTTGCTTGCTGCTGCTGCTGCTGCTGCTGCTTGCTGCTGCTTGCTGCTGCTTGCTGCTGCTTGCTGCTGCTTGCTGCTGCTTGCTTGCTTGCTTGCTGCTGCTGCTGCTGCTGCTGCTGCTGCTGCTGCTGCTGCTGCTTGTTTGCTTGCTTGCTTGCTTGCTTGGTTGCTTGCTTGCTTGCTTGCTTGCTGCTGCTGCTTGCTTGCTGCTGCTGCTTGCTGCTGCTTCCTGCTTGCTGCTGCTTCCTGCTTGCTGCTTGCTGCTGCTGCTGCTGCTACTGCTGCTGCTTGCTGCTGCTTGTTGCTTGCTTGCTTGGTTGCTTGCTTGCTTGCTTGCTTGCTGCTGCTGCTTGCTTGCTGCTGCTTGCTGCTGCTTGCAGCTGCTGCTGCTTGCTGCTGCTGCTGCTTGCTGCTGCTTGCTGCTGCTGCTGCTGCTGCTGCTTGCTGCTGCTGCTGCTGCTGCTGCTGCTGCTGCTGCTGCTGCTGCTGCTGCTTGCTTGCTTGCTTGCTTGCTGCTGCTGCTGCTGCTGCTGCTGCTGCTTGCTTGCTTGCTTGCTTGCTTGCTTGCTTGCTGCTGCTTGCTTGCTTGCTTGCTGCTGCTGCTTGCTGCTGCTGCTGCTGCTGCTTGCTGCTGCTTGCTGCTGCTTGCTTGCTTGCTTGCTTGCTGCTGCTGCTTGCTTGCTGCTGCTGCTGCTTGCTGCTGCTTGCTGCTGCTTGCTGCTGCTTGCTGCTGCTTGCTGCTGCTGCTGCTGCTGCTTGCTGCTGCTTGCTGCTTGCTGCTGCTGCTGCTGCTGCTTGCTGCTGCTTGCTGCTGCTGCTGCTGCTGCTGCTTGCTGCTGCTTGCTACTGCTTGCTGCTGCTTGCTGCTGCTTGCTGCTGCTTGCTGCTGCTGCTTGCTGCTGCTGCTTCCTGCTTGCTGCTGCTTCCTGCTTGCTGCTTGCTGCTTCTGCTGCTGCTTGCTTGCTTGGTTGCTTGCTTGCTTGCTTGCTTGCTGCTGCTGTGCTGCTGCTGCTGCTGCTGCTGTGCTGCTGCTGCTGCTGCTGCTGCTGCTGCTGCTGCTTGCTTGCTTGCTTGCTTGCTTGCTTGCTTGCTTGCTTGCTGCTGCTTGCTGCTGCTGCTGCTGCTGCTGCTGCTGCTTGCTGCTGCTTGCTGCTGCTTGCATGCTTGCTTGCTTGCTGCTGCTGCTTGCTGCTGCTTGCTGCTGCTGCTGCTGCTGCTGCTTGCTGCTGCTACTGCTGCTGCTTGCTGCTGCTGCTGCTGCTGCTGCTGCTGCTTGCTGCTGCTTGCTGCTGCTTGCTTGCTTGCTTGCTTGCTTGCTGCTGCTGCTTGCTTGCTGCTGCTGCTTGCTGCTGCTTGCTGCTGCTTGCTGCTTGCTGCTGCTGCTGCTGCTTGCTGCTGCTTGCTGCTTGCTGCTGCTGCTGCTGCTGCTGCTGCTGCTGCTGCAGCTGCTGCTGTGCTGCTGCTGCTGCTGCTGCTGCTGCTGCTGCTTGCTTGCTTGCTTGCTTGCTTGCTTGCTTGCTTGCTTGCTTGCTGCTGCTGCTGCTGCTGCTGCTGCTGCTGTGCTGTGTTGCTGTGCTGCTGCTGCTGCTGCTGCTGCTGCTGCTGCTGCTGCTGCTGCTGCTGCTGCTGCTGCTTACTGCTGCTGCTGCTGCTGCTGCTGCTTGCTTGCTTGCTTGCTTGCTTGCTTGCTTGCTGCTGCTGCTTGCTGCTGCTTGCTTGCTTGCTTGCTTGCTTGCTTGCTTGCTACTGCTGCTTGCTGCTGCTGCTGCTGCTGCTGCTTGCTGCTGCTTGCTTGCTTGCTTGCTTGCTTGCTTGCTTGCTTGCTTGCTTGCTTGCTGCTGCTGCTGCTGCTGCTGCTTGCTCGCTTGCTTGCTTGCTTGCTTGCTTGCTGCTGCTGCTGCTGCTGCTTGCTGCTGCTTGCTGCTGCTTGCTGCTGCTTGCTGCTGCTTGCTTGCTTGCTTGCTGCTGCTGCTGCTGCTGCTGCTGCTGCTGCTGCTGCTTGTTTGCTTGCTTGCTTGCTTGCTTGGTTGCTTGCTTGCTTGCTTGCTTGCTGCTGCTGCTTGCTTGCTGCTGCTGCTTGCTGCTGCTGCTTGCTGCTGCTTCCTGCTTGCTGCTGCTTCCTGCTTGCTGCTTGCTGCTGCTGCTGCTGCTACTGCTGCTGCTTGCTGCTGCTTGTTGCTTGCTTGCTTGGTTGCTTGCTTGCTTGCTGCTGCTGCTTGCTTGCTGCTGCTTGCTGCTGCTTGCAGCTGCTGCTGCTTGCTGCTGCTGCTGCTTGCTGCTGCTTGCTGCTGCTGCTGCTGCTGCTGCTTGCTGCTGCTGCTGCTGCTGCTGCTGCTGCTGCTGCTGCTGTGCTGCTGCTGCTGCTGCTGCTGCTGCTGCTGCTGCTGCTGCTGCTGCTTGCTTGCTTGCTTGCTTGCTTGCTTGCTGCTGCTTGCTGCTGCTTGCTGCTGCTTGCTGCTTGCTGCTGCTGCTTGCTGCTGCTTGCTGCTTGCTTGCTTGCTTGCTTGCTTGCTGCTGCTTGCTTGCTTGCTTGCTTGCTGCTGCTGCTTGCTGCCGCTGCTGCTGCTGCTGCTGCTTGCTGCTGCTTTCTTGCTTGCTTGCTTGCTTGCTTGCTTGCTTGCTTGCTGCTGCTGCTTGCTGCTGCTTGCTGCTGCTTGCTGTTGCTGCTGCTTGCTGCTGCTTGCTGCTGCTTGCTGCTGCTGCTGCTTGCTGCTGCTTGCTGCTTGCTGCTGCTTGCTGCTTGCTGCTGCTGCTGCTTGCTGCTGCTTGCTGCTGCTTGCTGCTGCTTGCTGCTGCTGCTGCTTGCTGCTGCTGCTGCTTGCTGCTGCTTGCTTGCTGCTGCTGCTGCTGCTGCTGCTGCTGCTGCTGTGCTGTGCTGTGCTGCTGCTGCTGTTGCTGCTGCTGCTGCTGCTGCTGTACTGTGCTGCTGCTGCTTGCTGCTGCTGCTGCTGCTGCTGCTTGCTTGCTTGCTTGCTTGCTTGCTTGCTGCTGCTGCTTGCTGCTGCTTGCTGCTGCTTGCTGCTGCTTGCTTGCTTGCTTGCTTGCTTGCTGCTGCTGCTGCTGCTTGCTGCTGCTTGCTGCTGCTTGCTTGCTTGCTTGCTTGCTGCTGCTGCTGCTGCTGCTGCTGCTGCTTGCTTGCTTGCTTGCTTGCTTGCTTGCTTGCTGCTGCTTGCTTGCTTGCTTGCTGCTGCTGCTTGCTGCTGCTGCTGCTGCTGCTTGCTGCTGCTTGCTGCTGCTTGCTTGCTTGCTTGCTTGCTTGCTTGCTTGCTGCTGCTGCTTGCTTGCTGCTGCTGCTTGCTGCTGCTGCTTGCTGCTGCTTGCTGCTGCTTGCTGCTGCTTGCTGCTGCTGCTGCTGCTGCTTGCTGCTGCTTGCTGCTTGCTGCTGCTGCTGCTGCTTGCTGCTGCTTGCTGCTGCTGCTGCTGCTTGCTGCTGCTTGCTGCTTGCTGCTGCTGCTGCTGCTGCTTGCTACTGCTTGCTACTGCTTGCTGCTGCTTGCTGCTGCTTGCTGCTGCTTGCTGCTGCTGCTTGCTGCTGCTGCTTCCTGCTTGCTGCTGCTTCCTGCTTGCTGCTTGCTGCTTCTGCTGCTGCTTGCTTGCTTGGTTGCTTGCTTGCTTGCTTGCTTGCTGCTGCTGTGCTGCTGCTGCTGCTGCTGCTGTGCTGTGCTGTGCTGCTGCTGCTGCTGCTGCTGCTTGCTTGCTTGCTTGCTTGCTGCTGCTGCTGCTGCTGCTGCTGCTGCTGCTGCTGCTGCTGCTGCTGCTGCTGCTGCTGCTGCTGCTTGCTGCTGCTGCTTGCTTGCTTGCTTGGTTGCTTCCTTGCTTGCTTGCTTGCTGCTGCTGCTTGCTTGCTGCTGCTGCTTGCTGCTGCTTGCTGCTGCTTCCTGCTTGCTGCTGCTTCCTGCTTGCTGCTTGCTGCTACTGCTGCTGCTGCTGCTGCTGCTTGCTGCTGCTTGCTTGCTTGCTTGCTTGGTTGCTTGCTTGCTTGCTTGCTTGCTGCTGCTGCTTGCTTGCTGCTGCTTGCTGCTGCTGCTGCTGCTTGCTGCTGCTGCTGCTTGCTTGCTGCTGCTGCTTGCTGCTGCTTGCTGCTGCTTGCTGCTGCTGCTTGTCGCTGTTTGCTGCTGCTGCTGCTGCTGCTGCTGTGCTGTGCTGCTGTGCTGCTGTGCTGCTGCTGCTGCTGCTGCTGCTGCTGCTGCTGCTGCTGCTGCTGCTGCTGGTGCTTGCTTGCTTGCTTGCTTGCTTGCTTGCTTGCTTGCTTGCTGCTGCTGCTGCTGCTGCTGCTGCTGTGCTGTGTTGCTGTGCTGCTGCTGCTGCTGCTGCTGCTGCTGCTGCTGCTGCTGCTTACTGCTGCTGCTGCTGCTGCTGCTGCTTGCTTGCTTGCTTGCTTGCTTGCTTGCTTGCTTGCTGCTGCTGCTTGCTGCTGCTTGCTTGCTTGCTTGCTGCTGCTGCTTGCTTGCTTGCTTGCTGCTGCTGCTTGCTGCTGCTGCTGCTGCTGCTTGCTGCTGCTTGCTTGCTTGCTTGCTTGCTTGCTGCTGCTGCTTGCTTGCTGCTGCTGCTTGCTGCTGCTTGGTGCTTGCTGCTGCTGCAGCTGCTTGCTGCTGCTTGCTGCTGCTTGCTGCTGCTTGCTTGCTTGCTTGCTTGCTTGCTGCTGCTGCTTGCTTGCTGCTGCTGCTTGCTGCTGCTTGCTGCTGCTTGCTGCTGCTTGCTGCTGCTTGCTCCTGCTTGCTGCTGCTGCTGCTTGCTGCTGCTGCTGCTGCTGCTGCTGTTGCTGTGCTGTGCTGCTGCTGCTGCTGCTGCTGCTGCTGCTGCTGCTTGCTGCTGCTGCTGCTGCTGCTGCTGCTGCTGCTGCTGCTGCTGCTGCTGCTGCTGCTGCTGCTGCTGCTGCTTACTGCTGCTGCTGCTACTGCTGCTGCTGCTGCTGCTGCTGCTGCTGCTTGCTTGCTTGCTTGCTTGCTTGCTTGCTTGCTGCTGCTGCTTGCTGCTGCTTGCTGCTGCTTGCTTGCTTGCTTGCTTGCTTGCTTGCTGCTGCTGCTGCTGCTGCTGCTGCTGCTGCTGCTGCTGCTGCTGCTGCTGCTGCTGCTGCTGTGCTGCTGCTGCTGCTGCTGCTGCTGCTGCTGCTGCTGCTGCTGCTGCTGCTGCTGCTGCTGCTGCTGCTGCTGCTGCTGCTTGCTTGCTTGCTTGCTTGCTTGCTTGCTGCTGCTTGCTGCTGCTTGCTGCTTGCTGCTGCTGCTTGCTGCTGCTTGCTGCTTGCTTGCTTGCTTGCTTGCTTGCTTGCTGCTGCTTGCTTGCTTGCTTGCTTGCTGCTGCTGCTTGCTGGCGCTGCTGCTGCTGCTGCTGCTTGCTGCTGCTTTCTTGCTTGCTTGCTTGCTTGCTTGCTTGCTTGCTTGCTGCTGCTGCTTGCTGCTGCTTGCTGCTACTTGCTGTTGCTGCTGCTTGCTGCTGCTTGCTGCTGCTTGCTGCTTGCTGCTGCTTGCTGCTTGCTGCTGCTGCTGCTTGCTGCTGCTTGCTGCTGCTTGCTGCTGCTTGCTGCTGCTTGCTGCTGCTGCTGCTTGCTGCTGCTGCTGCTTGCTGCTGCTTGCTTGCTGCTGCTGCTGCTGCTGCTGCTGCTGTGCTGTGCTGTGCTGCTGCTGCTGTTGCTGCTGCTGCTGCTGCTGCTGTACTGTGCTGCTGCTGCTGCTGCTGCTGCTGCTGCTGCTGCTGCTGCTGCTGCTGCTGCTGCTGCTGCTGCTGCTGCTGCTGCTGCTTGCTTGCTTGCTTGCTGCTGCTGCTTGCTGCTGCTTGCTGCTGCTTGCTGCTGCTTGCTGCTGCTTGCTTGCTTGCTTGCTTGCTGCTGCTGCTGCTGCTGCTGCTGCTGCTGCTTGCTTGCTTGCTTGCTTGCTTGCTTGCTTGCTGCTGCTTGCTTGCTTGCTTGCTGCTGCTGCTTGCTGCTGCTGCTGCTGCTGCTTGCTGCTGCTTGCTGCTGCTTGCTTGCTTGCTTGCTTGCTTGCTTGCTGCTGCTGCTTGCTTGCTGCTGCTGCTTGCTGCTGCTTGCTGCTGCTTGCTGCTGCTTGCTGCTGCTGCTGCTGCTGCTTGCTGCTGCTTGCTGCTTGCTGCTGCTGCTGCTGCTTGCTGCTGCTTGCTGCTGCTGCTGCTGCTTGCTGCTGCTTGCTGCTTGCTGCTGCTGCTGCTGCTTGCTACTGCTTGCTACTGCTTGCTGCTGCTTGCTGCTGCTTGCTGCTGCTTGCTGCTGCTGCTTGCTGCTGCTGCTTCCTGCTTGCTGCTGCTTCCTGCTTGCTGCTTGCTGCTTCTGCTGCTGCTTGCTTGCTTGGTTGCTTGCTTGCTTGCTTGCTTGCTGCTGCTGTGCTGCTGCTGCTGCTGCTGCTGTGCTGTGCTGTGCTGTGCTGCTGCTGCTGCTGCTGCTGCTTGCTTGCTTGCTTGCTTGCTGCTGCTGCTGCTGCTGCTGCTGCTGCTGCTGCTGCTGCTGCTGCTGCTGCTGCTGCTGCTGCTGCTGCTGCTGCTGCTGCTGCTGCTGCTGCTGCTGCTTGCTGCTGCTGCTTGCTTGCTTGCTTGGTTGCTTCCTTGCTTGCTTGCTTGCTGCTGCTGCTTGCTTGCTGCTGCTGCATGCTGCTGCTTGCTGCTGCTTCCTGCTTGCTGCTGCTTCCTGCTTGCTGCTTGCTGCTGCTGCTGCTGCTGCTGCTGCTGCTTGCTGCTGCTTGCTTGCTTGCTTGCTTGCTTGGTTGCTTGCTTGCTTGCTTGCTTGCTGCTGCTGCTTGCTTGCTGCTGCTTGCTGCTGCTGCTGCTTGCTGCTGCTGCTGCTTGCTTGCTGCTGCTGCTTGCTGCTGCTTGCTGCTGCTTGCTGCTGCTTGCTGCTGCTTGCTGCTGCTTGCTGCTGCTGCTGCTTGCTGCTGCTGCTGCTGCTGCTGCTGCTGCTTGCTGCTGCTGCTGCTGCTGCTGTTGCTGTTGCTGTGCTGTGCTGCTGCTGCTGCTTGCTTGCTTGCTTGCTGCTGCTTGCTTGCTTGCTTGCTGCTGCTGCTTGCTGCTGCTGCTGCTGCTGCTGCTGCTGCTGCTGCTGCTTGCTGCTGCTTGCTGCTGCTTGCTTGCTTGCTTGCTTGCTTGCTGCTGCTGCTTGCTTGCTGCTGCTGCTTGCTGCTGCTTGCTGCTTGCTGCTGCTGCTGCTTGCTGCTGCTTGCTGCTGCTGCTGCTGCTTGCTGCTGCTTGCTGCTTGCTGCTGCTGCTGCTGCTGCTTGCTACTGCTTGCTGCTGCTTGCTGCTGCTTGCTGCTGCTTGCTGCTGCGGCTGCTTGCTGCTGCTGCTTGCTGCTGCTGCTTCCTGCTTGCTGCTGCTTCCTGCTTGCTGCTGCTTCCTGCTTGCTGCTTGCTGCTGCTTGCTTGCTTGGTTGCTTGCTTGCTTGCTTGCTTGCTGCTGCTGTGCTGCTGCTGCTGCTGTGCTGTGCTGTGCTGCTGCTGCTGCTGCTTGCTCGATTGCTTGCTTGCTTGCTTGCTTGCTTGCTTGCTTGCTGCTGCTGCTGCTGCTGCTTGCTGCTGCTTGCTTGCTTGCTTGCTGCTGCTGCTTGCTGCTGCTGCTGCTGCTTGCTGCTGCTTGCTGCTGCTTGCTTGCTTGCTTGCTTGCTTGCTGCTGCTGCTTGCTTGCTGCTGCTGCTTGCTGCTGCTTGCTGCTTGCTGCTGCTGCTGCTGCTTGCTGCTGCTTGCTGCAGCTTGCTGCTGCTTGCTTGCTTGCTTGCTTGCTTGCTTGCTGCTGCTGCTTGCTTGCTGCTGCTGCTTGCTGCTGCTTGCTGCTGCTTGCTGCTGCTTGCTGCTGCTTGCTGCTGCTGCTGCTTGCTGCTGCTGCTGCTGCTGCTGCTGCTGCTGCTGCTGCTGCTTGCTGCTGCTGCTGCTGCTGCTGCTGCTGCTGCTGCTGCTGCTGCTGCTGCTTACTGCTGCTGCTGCTACTGCTGCTGCTGCTGCTGCTGCTGCTTGCTTGCTTGCTTGCTTGCTTGCTTGCTGCTGCTGCTTGCTGCTGCTTGCTGCTGCTTGCTGCTGCTTGCTGCTGCTTGCTTGCTTGCTTGCTGCTGCTGCTTGCTGCTGCTGCTGCTGCTGCTGCTTGCTGCTGCTTGCTTGCTTGCTTGCTTGCTTGCTTGCTTGCTTGCTTGCTGCTGCTGCTGCTTGCTTGCTTGCTTGCTTGCTTGCTGCTGCTGCTGCTTGCTGCTGCTTGCTGCTGCTTGCTGCTGCTTGCTGCTGCTTGCTTGCTTGCTTGCTTGCTGCTGCTGCTGCTGCTGCTGCTGCTGCTTGCTGCTGCTTGCTTGCTTGCTTGCTTGGTTGCTTGCTTGCTTGCTTGCTTGCTTGCTGCTGCTGCTTGCTTGCTGCTGCTGCTTGCTGCTGCTTGCTGCTGCTTCCTGCTTGCTGCTGCTTCCTGCTTGCTGCTTGCTGCTGCTGCTGCTGCTGCTTGCTTGCTTGCTTGCTTGCTTGGTTGCTTGCTTGCTTGCTTGCTGCTGCTGCTTGCTTGCTGCTGCTTGCTCCTGCTGCTTGCTGCTGCTGCTGCTTGCTGCTGCTTGCTGCTGCTGCTGCTGCTGCTGCTTGCTGCTGCTGCTGCTTGCTGCTGCTTGCTGCTGCTGCTGCTGCTGCTGCTGCTGCTGCTGCTGCTGCTGCTGCTGCTGCTGCTTGCTGCTGCTTGCTTGCTTGCTTGCTGCTGCTGCTTGCTGCTGCTGCTGCTGCTGCTTGCTGCTGCTTGCTTGCTTGCTTGCTTGCTTGCTGCTGCTGCTTGCTTGCTGCTGCTGCTTGCTGCTGCTTGGTGCTTGCTGCTGCTGCAGCTGCTTGCTGCTGCTTGCTGCTGCTTGCTAGCTTGCTTGCTTGCTTGCTGCTGCTGCTTGCTTGCTTGCTTGCTGCTGCTGCTGCTGCTGCTGCTGCTTGCTGCTGCTTGCTTGCTTGCTTGCTTGGTTGCTTGCTTGCTTGCTTGCTTGCTTGCTGCTGCTGCTTGCTTGCTGCTGCTGCTTCCTGCTGCTTGCTGCTGCTTCCTGCTTGCTGCTGCTTCCTGCTTGCTGCTTGCTGCTGCTGCTGCTGCTGCTGCTTGCTTGCTTGCTTGCTTGCTTGCTTGCTGCTGCTGCTTGCTTGCTGCTGCTTGCTCCTGCTGCTTGCTGCTGCTGCTGCTTGCTGCTGCTTGCTGCTGCTGCTGCTGCTGCTGCTTGCTGCTGCTGCTGCTTGCTGCTGCTTGCTGCTGCTGCTGCTGCTGCTGCTGCTGCTGCTGCTGCTGCTGCTGCTGCTGCTGCTGCTGCTGCTTGCTGCTGCTTGCTTGCTTGCTTGCTGCTGCTGCTTGCTGCTGCTGCTGCTGCTGCTTGCTGCTGCTTGCTTGCTTGCTTGCTTGCTTGCTGCTGCTGCTTGCTTGCTGCTGCTGCTTGCTGCTGCTTGGTGCTTGCTGCTGCTGCAGCTGCTTGCTGCTGCTTGCTGCTGCTTGCTGCTGCTTGCTTGCTTGCTTGCTTGCTTGCTGCTGCTGCTTGCTTGCTGCTGCTGCTTGCTGCTGCTTGCTGCTGCTTGCTGCTGCTTGCTGCTGCTTGCTCCTGCTTGCTGCTGCTGCTGCTTGCTGCTGCTGCTGCTGCTGCTGCTGTTGCTGTGCTGTGCTGCTGCTGCTTGCTGCTGCTGCTGCTTGCTGCTGCTGCTGCTTGCTGCTGCTGCTGCTGCTGCTGCTGCTGCTGCTGCTGCTGCTGCTGCTGCTGCTGCTGCTGCTGCTGCTGCTGCTGCTGTGTTGCTGTGCTGCTGCTGCTGCTGCTGCTGCTGCTGCTGCTGCTGCTGCTGCTGCTGCTGCTGCTGCTTACTGCTGCTGCTGCTACTGCTGCTGCTGCTGCTGCTGCTGCTGCTGCTGCTGCTGCTGCTGCTGCTGCTGCTGCTGCTGCTGCTTGCTGCTGCTGCTGCTGCTGCTGCTGCTGCTGCTGCTGCTGCTGCTGCTGCTGCTGCTGCTGCTGCTGCTTACTGCTGCTGCTGCTACTGCTGCTGCTGCTGCTGCTGCTGCTGCTGCTTGCTTGCTTGCTTGCTTGCTTGCTTGCTTGCTGCTGCTGCTTGCTGCTGCTTGCTGCTGCTTGCTTGCTTGCTTGCTTGCTTGCTTGCTGCTGCTGCTTGCTGCTGCTGCTGCTGCTGCTTGCTGTTGCTTGCTTGCTTGCTTGCTTGCTTGCTTGCTTGCCTGCTGCTGCTGCTGCTGCTGCTGCTGCTGCTGCTGCTTGCTTGCTTGCTTGCTTGCTTGCTTGCTTGCTTGCTGTTGCTGCTGCTTGCTGCTGCTTGCTGCTGCTTGCTGCTGCTTGCTTGCTTGCTTGCTTGCTTGCTGCTGCTGCTTGCTGCTGCTGCTGCTGCTGCTGCTGCTGCGGCTGCTGCTGCTTGCTGCTGCTTGCTTGCTTGCTTGCTTGGTTGCTTGCTTGCTTGCTTGCTTGCTGCTGCTGCTTGCTTGCTGCTGCTGCTTGCTGCTGCTTGCTGCTTGCTGCTGCTTCCTGCTTGCTGCTTGCTGCTGCTGCTGCTGCTGCTGCTGCTGCTGCTGCTGCTTGCTGCTGCTTGCTTGCTTGCTTGCTTGCTTGGTTGCTTGCTTGCTTGCTTGCTTGCTTGCTGCTGCTGCTTGCTTGCTGCTGCTTGCTGCTGCTTGCTGCTGCTGCTGCTTGCTGCTGCTTGCTGCTGCTGCTGCTGCTTGCTGCTGCTTGCTGCAGCTGCTGCTGCTGCTGCTGCTGCTGTGCTGTGCTGCTCTGCTGCTGTGCTGCTGTGCTGTGCTGCTGCTGCTGCTGCTGCTGCTTGCTGCTGCTGCTGCTGCTTGCTGCTGCTGCTGCTACTGCTGCTGCTGCTGCTGCTGCTGCTGCTGCTTGCTTGCTTGCTTGCTTGCTTGCTTGCTTGCTGCTGCTGCTTGCTGCTTGCTGCTGCTTGCTGCTGCTTGCTGCTGCTTGCTTGCTTGCTTGCTTGCTTGCTGCTGCTGCTTGCTGCTGCTGCTGCTGCTGCTGCTGCTGCTGCTGCTGCTGCTGCTGCTGCTGCTGCTGCTTGCTGCTGCTGCTGCTGCTGCTGCTGCTGCTTGCTTGCTTGCTTGCTTGCTTGCTGCTGCTTGCTGCTGCTTGCTGCTTGCTGCTGCTGCTTGCTGCTGCTTGCTGCTTGCTTGCTTGCTTGCTTGCTTGCTGCTGCTGCTTGCTTGCTTGCTGCTGCTGCTTGCTTGCTTGCTTGCTTGCTGCTGCTTGCTTGCTTGCTTGCTTGCTTGCTGCTGCTGCTTGCTGCTGCTGCTGCTGCTGCTGCTGCTGCTGCTTGCTGCTGCTGCTGCTGCTGCTTGCTGCTGCTTGCTGCTGCTTGCTTGCTTGCTTGCTTGCTTGCTTGCTGCTGCTGCTTGCTTGCTGCTGCTGCTTGCTGCTGCTTGCTGCTGCTTGCTGCTGCTTGCTGCTGCTTGCTGCTGCTGCTGCTGCTGCAGCTGTTGCTGTGCTGCTGCTGCTGCTGCTGCTGCTGCTTGCTTGCTTGCTTGCTTGCTTGCTTGCTGCTGCTTGCTTGCTTGCTTGCTGCTGCTGCTTGCTGCTGCTGCTGCTGCTGCTGCTGCTGCTGCTTGCTGCTGCTTGCTGCTGCTTGCATGCTTGCTTGCTTGCTGCTGCTGCTTGCTGCTGCTTGCTGCTGCTGCTGCTGCTGCTGCTTGCTGCTGCTACTGCTGCTGCTTGCTGCTGCTGCTGCTGCTGCTGCTGCTGCTGCTGCTTGCTGCTGCTTGCTGCTGCTTGCTTGCTTGCTTGCTTGCTGCTGCTGCTTGCTTGCTGCTGCTGCTTGCTGCTGCTTGCTGCTGCTTGCTGCTGCTTGCTGCTTGCTGCTGCTGCTGCTGCTTGCTGCTGCTTGCTGCTTGCTGCTGCTGCTGCTGCTGCTGCTGCTGCTGCAGCTGCTGCTGTGCTGCTGCTGCTGCTGCTGCTGCTGCTGCTGCTGCTGCTGCTTGCTTGCTTGCTTGCTTGCTTGCTTGCTTGCTTGCTTGCTGCTGCTGCTGCTGCTGCTGCTGCTGTGCTGTGTTGCTGTGCTGCTGCTGCTGCTGCTGCTGCTGCTGCTGCTGCTGCTGCTGCTGCTGCTGCTGCTTACTGCTGCTGCTGCTGCTGCTGCTGCTTGCTTGCTTGCTTGCTTGCTTGCTTGCTTGCTGCTGCTGCTTGCTGCTGCTTGCTTGCTTGCTTGCTTGCTTGCTTGCTTGCTACTGCTGCTTGCTGCTGCTGCTGCTGCTGCTGCTTGCTGCTGCTTGCTTGCTTGCTTGCTTGCTTGCTTGCTTGCTTGCTTGCTTGCTTGCTTGCTGCTGCTGCTGCTGCTGCTGCTTGCTCGCTTGCTTGCTTGCTTGCTTGCTTGCTGCTGCTGCTGCTGCTGCTTGCTGCTGCTTGCTGCTGCTTGCTGCTGCTTGCTGCTGCTTGCTTGCTTGCTTGCTTGCTTGCTGCTGCTGCTGCTGCTGCTGCTGCTGCTGCTTGTTTGCTTGCTTGCTTGCTTGCTTGGTTGCTTGCTTGCTTGCTTGCTTGCTGCTGCTGCTTGCTTGCTGCTGCTGCTTGCTGCTGCTGCTTGCTGCTGCTTCCTGCTTGCTGCTGCTTCCTGCTTGCTGCTTGCTGCTGCTGCTGCTGCTACTGCTGCTGCTTGCTGCTGCTTGTTGCTTGCTTGCTTGGTTGCTTGCTTGCTTGCTTGCTTGCTTGCTGCTGCTGCTTGCTTGCTGCTGCTTGCTGCTGCTTGCAGCTGCTGCTGCTTGCTGCTGCTGCTGCTTGCTGCTGCTTGCTGCTGCTGCTGCTGCTGCTGCTTGCTGCTGCTGCTGCTGCTGCTGCTGCTGCTGCTGCTGCTGCTGCTGCTGCTGCTGCTGTGCTGCTGCTGCTGCTGCTGCTGCTGCTGCTGCTGCTGCTGCTGCTGCTGCTTGCTTGCTTGCTTGCTTGCTTGCTTGCTGCTGCTTGCTGCTGCTTGCTGCTTGCTGCTGCTGCTTGCTGCTGCTTGCTGCTTGCTTGCTTGCTTGCTGCTGCTTGCTTGCTTGCTTGCTTGCTGCTGCTGCTTGCTGCCGCTGCTGCTGCTGCTGCTGCTTGCTGCTGCTTTCTTGCTTGCTTGCTTGCTTGCTTGCTTGCTTGCTTGCTGCTGCTGCTTGCTGCTGCTTGCTGCTGCTTGCTGTTGCTGCTGCTTGCTGCTGCTTGCTGCTTGCTGCTGCTTGCTGCTTGCTGCTGCTGCTGCTTGCTGCTGCTTGCTGCTGCTTGCTGCTGCTTGCTGCTGCTTGCTGCTGCTGCTGCTTGCTGCTGCTGCTGCTTGCTGCTGCTTGCTTGCTGCTGCTGCTGCTGCTGCTGCTGCTGCTGCTGCTGCTGCTGTGCTGTGCTGTGCTGCTGCTGCTGTTGCTGCTGCTGCTGCTGCTGCTGTACTGTGCTGCTGCTGCTTGCTGCTGCTGCTGCTGCTGCTGCTGCTGCTGCTGCTGCTGCTGCTGCTTGCTTGCTTGCTTGCTTGCTTGCTTGCTTGCTGCTGCTGCTTGCTGCTGCTTGCTGCTGCTTGCTGCTGCTTGCTGCTGCTTGCTTGCTTGCTTGCTTGCTTGCTGCTGCTGCTGCTGCTTGCTGCTGCTTGCTGCTGCTTGCTTGCTTGCTTGCTTGCTGCTGCTGCTGCTGCTGCTGCTGCTGCTGCTTGCTTGCTTGCTTGCTTGCTTGCTTGCTGCTGCTTGCTTGCTTGCTTGCTGCTGCTGCTTGCTGCTGCTGCTGCTGCTGCTGCTTGCTGCTGCTTGCTGCTGCTTGCTTGCTTGCTTGCTTGCTTGCTGCTGCTGCTTGCTTGCTGCTGCTGCTTGCTGCTGCTTGCTGCTGCTTGCTGCTGCTTGCTGCTGCTGCTGCTGCTGCTTGCTGCTGCTTGCTGCTTGCTGCTGCTGCTGCTGCTTGCTGCTGCTGCTGCTGCTTGCTGCTGCTTGCTACTGCTTGCTGCTGCTTGCTGCTGCTTGCTGCTGCTTGCTGCTGCTGCTTGCTGCTGCTGCTTCCTGCTTGCTGCTGCTTCCTGCTTGCTGCTTGCTGCTTCTGCTGCTGCTTGCTTGCTTGGTTGCTTGCTTGCTTGCTTGCTTGCTGCTGCTGTGCTGCTGCTGCTGCTGCTGTGCTGCTGCTGCTGCTGCTGCTGCTGCTGCTTGCTTGCTTGCTTGCTTGCTTGCTTGCTTGCTTGCTGCTGCTTGCTTGCTTGCTTGCTTGCTTGCTGCTGCTGCTTGCTGCTGCTGCTGCTGCTGCTGCTGCTTGCTGCTGCTTGCATGCTTGCTTGCTTGCTGCTGCTGCTTGCTGCTGCTTGCTGCTGCTGCTGCTGCTGCTTGCTGCTGCTACTGCTGCTGCTTGCTGCTGCTGCTGCTGCTGCTGCTTGCTGCTGCTTGCTGCTGCTTGCTTGCTTGCTTGCTTGCTTGCTGCTGCTGCTTGCTTGCTGCTGCTGCTTGCTGCTGCTTGCTGCTGCTTGCTGCTTGCTGCTGCTGCTGCTGCTTGCTGCTGCTTGCTGCTTGCTGCTGCTGCTGCTGCTGCTGCTGCTGCTGCTGCTGCTGCTGCTGCTGCAGCTGCTGCTGTGCTGCTGCTGCTGCTGCTGCTGCTTGCTTGCTTGCTTGCTTGCTTGCTTGCTTGCTTGCTTGCTGCTGCTGCTGCTGCTGCTGCTGCTGTGCTGTGTTGCTGTGCTGCTGCTGCTGCTGCTGCTGCTGCTGCTGCTGCTGCTGCTGCTGCTGCTGCTGCTGCTGCTGCTGCTGCTGCTGCTGCTGCTGCTGCTGCTGCTGCTTACTGCTGCTGCTGCTGCTGCTGCTGCTTGCTTGCTTGCTTGCTTGCTTGCTTGCTTGCTGCTGCTGCTTGCTGCTGCTTGCTTGCTTGCTTGCTTGCTTGCTTGCTTGCTACTGCTGCTTGCTGCTGCTGCTGCTGCTGCTTGCTGCTGCTTGCTTGCTTGCTTGCTTGCTTGCTTGCTTGCTTGCTTGCTTGCTTGCTGCTGCTGCTGCTGCTGCTGCTTGCTCGCTTGCTTGCTTGCTTGCTTGCTTGCTTGCTGCTGCTGCAGCTGCTGCTTGCTGCTGCTTGCTGCTGCTTGCTGCTGCTTGCTGCTGCTTGCTTGCTTGCTTGCTTGCTGCTGCTGCTGCTGCTGCTGCTGCTGCTGCTGCTGCTTGTTTGCTTGCTTGCTTGCTTGCTTGGTTGCTTGCTTGCTTGCTTGCTTGCTGCTGCTGCTTGCTTGCTGCTGCTGCTTGCTGCTGCTGCTTGCTGCTGCTTCCTGCTTGCTGCTGCTTCCTGCTTGCTGCTTGCTGCTGCTGCTGCTGCTACTGCTGCTGCTTGCTGCTGCTTGTTGCTTGCTTGCTTGGTTGCTTGCTTGCTTGCTTGCTTGCTGCTGCTGCTTGCTTGCTGCTGCTTGCTGCTGCTTGCAGCTGCTGCTGCTTGCTGCTGCTGCTGCTTGCTGCTGCTTGCTGCTGCTGCTGCTGCTGCTGCTTGCTGCTGCTGCTGCTGCTGCTGCTGCTGCTGCTGCTGCTGTGCTGCTGCTGCTGCTGCTGCTGCTGCTGCTGCTGCTGCTTGCTTGCTTGCTTGCTTGCTTGCTTGCTGCTGCTTGCTGCTGCTTGCTGCTGCTTGCTGCTGCTTGCTGCTGCTTGCTGCTTGCTGCTGCTGCTTGCTGCTGCTTGCTGCTTGCTTGCTTGCTTGCTTGCTTGCTGCTGCTTGCTTGCTTGCTTGCTGCTGCTGCTTGCTGCCGCTGCTGCTGCTGCTGCTGCTTGCTGCTGCTTTCTTGCTTGCTTGCTTGCTTGCTTGCTTGCTTGCTTGCTGCTGCTGCTTGCTGCTGCTTGCTGCTGCTTGCTGTTGCTGCTGCTTGCTGCTGCTTGCTGCTGCTTGCTGCTGCTGCTGCTTGCTGCTGCTTGCTGCTTGCTGCTGCTTGCTGCTTGCTGCTGCTGCTGCTTGCTGCTGCTTGCTGCTGCTTGCTGCTGCTTGCTGCTGCTTGCTGCTGCTGCTGCTTGCTGCTGCTTGCTTGCTGCTGCTGCTGCTGCTGCTGCTGCTGCTGCTGCTGCTGTGCTGTGCTGTGCTGTGCTGCTGCTGCTGTTGCTGCTGCTGCTGCTGCTGCTGTACTGTGCTGCTGCTGCTTGCTGCTGCTGCTGCTGCTGCTGCTGCTGCTGCTGCTTGCTTGCTTGCTTGCTTGCTTGCTTGCTGCTGCTGCTTGCTGCTGCTTGCTGCTGCTTGCTGCTGCTTGCTGCTGCTTGCTTGCTTGCTTGCTTGCTTGCTGCTGCTGCTGCTGCTTGCTGCTGCTTGCTGCTGCTTGCTTGCTTGCTTGCTTGCTGCTGCTGCTGCTGCTTGCTTGCTTGCTTGCTTGCTTGCTTGCTGCTGCTTGCTTGCTTGCTTGCTGCTGCTGCTTGCTGCTGCTGCTGCTGCTGCTTGCTGCTGCTTGCTGCTGCTTGCTTGCTTGCTTGCTTGCTTGCTTGCTGCTGCTGCTTGCTTGCTGCTGCTGCTTGCTGCTGCTTGCTGCTGCTTGCTGCTGCTTGCTGCTGCTGCTGCTGCTGCTTGCTGCTGCTTGCTGCTTGCTGCTGCTGCTGCTTGCTGCTGCTTGCTGCTGCTGCTGCTGCTGCTTGCTGCTGCTTGCTGCTTGCTGCTGCTGCTGCTGCTGCTTGCTACTGCTTGCTACTGCTTGCTGCTGCTTGCTGCTGCTTGCTGCTGCTTGCTGCTGCTGCTTGCTGCTGCTGCTTCCTGCTTGCTGCTGCTTCCTGCTTGCTGCTTGCTGCTTCTGCTGCTGCTTGCTTGCTTGGTTGCTTGCTTGCTTGCTTGCTTGCTGCTGCTGTGCTGCTGCTGCTGCTGCTGCTGTGCTGTGCTGAGCTGTGCTGCTGCTGCTGCTGCTGCTGCTTGCTTGCTTGCTTGCTTGCTGCTGCTGCTGCTGCTGCTGCTGCTGCTGCTGCTGCTGCTGCTTGCTGCTGCTGCTTGCTTGCTTGCTTGGTTGCTTCCTTGCTTGCTTGCTTGCTGCTGCTGCTTGCTTGCTGCTGCTGCTTGCTGCTGCTTGCTGCTGCTTCCTGCTTGCTGCTGCTTCCTGCTTGCTGCTTGCTGCTGCTGCTGCTGCTGCTGCTGCTGCTGCTTGCTGCTGCTTGCTTGCTTGCTTGCTTGGTTGCTTGCTTGCTTGCTTGCTTGCTGCTGCTGCTTGCTTGCTGCTGCTTGCTGCTGCTGCTGCTTGCTGCTGCTGCTGCTTGCTTGCTGCTGCTGCTTGCTGCTGCTTGCTGCTGCTTGCTGCTGCTGCTTGTTGCTGTTTGCTGCTGCTGCTGCTGCTGCTGTGCTGTGCTGCTGTGCTGCTGTGCTGCTGCTGCTGCTGCTGCTGCTGCTGCTGCTGCTGCTGCTGCGGCTGCTGCTGCTTGCTGCTGCTGCTGCTGCTGCTACTGCTGCTGCTGCTGCTGCTGCTGCTGCTTGCTTGCTTGCTTGCTTGCTTGCTTGCTGCTGCTGCTGCTTGCTGCTTGCTGCTGCTTGCTGCTGCTTGCTGCTGCTTGCTTGCTTGCTTGCTTGCTTGCTTGCTTGCTTGCTGCTGCTGCTGCTGCTGCTGCTGTGCTGTGCTGAGCTGTGCTGCTGCTGCTGCTGCTGCTGCTTGCTTGCTGCTGCTTGCTGCTGCTTGCTGCTGCTGCTGCTGCTGCTTGCTGCTGCTTGCTGCTTGCTGCTGCTGCTGCTGCTTGCTGCTGCTGCTGCTGCTTGCTGCTGCTTGCTACTGCTTGCTGCTGCTTGCTGCTGCTTGCTGCTGCTTGCTGCTGCTGCTTGCTGCTGCTGCTTCCTGCTTGCTGCTGCTTCCTGCTTGCTGCTTGCTGCTTCTGCTGCTGCTTGCTTGCTTGGTTGCTTGCTTGCTTGCTTGCTTGCTGCTGCTGTGCTGCTGCTGCTGCTGCTGTGCTGCTGCTGCTGCTGCTGCTGCTGCTGCTTGCTTGCTTGCTTGCTTGCTTGCTTGCTTGCTTGCTGCTGCTTGCTTGCTTGCTTGCTTGCTTGCTGCTGCTGCTTGCTGCTGCTGCTGCTGCTGCTGCTGCTGCTTGCTGCTGCTTGCATGCTTGCTTGCTTGCTGCTGCTGCTTGCTGCTGCTTGCTGCTGCTGCTGCTGCTGCTTGCTGCTGCTACTGCTGCTGCTTGCTGCTGCTGCTGCTGCTGCTGCTTGCTGCTGCTTGCTGCTGCTTGCTTGCTTGCTTGCTTGCTTGCTGCTGCTGCTTGCTTGCTGCTGCTGCTTGCTGCTGCTTGCTGCTGCTTGCTGCTTGCTGCTGCTGCTGCTGCTTGCTGCTGCTTGCTGCTTGCTGCTGCTGCTGCTGCTGCTGCTGCTGCTGCTGCTGCTGCTGCTGCTGCTGCAGCTGCTGCTGTGCTGCTGCTGCTGCTGCTGCTGCTGCTTGCTTGCTTGCTTGCTTGCTTGCTTGCTTGCTGCTGCTGCTGCTGCTGCTGCTGCTGTGCTGTGTTGCTGTGCTGCTGCTGCTGCTGCTGCTGCTGCTGCTGCTGCTGCTGCTGCTGCTGCTGCTGCTGCTGCTGCTGCTGCTGCTGCTGCTGCTGCTGCTTACTGCTGCTGCTGCTGCTGCTGCTGCTTGCTTGCTTGCTTGCTTGCTTGCTTGCTTGCTGCTGCTGCTTGCTGCTGCTTGCTTGCTTGCTTGCTTGCTTGCTTGCTTGCTACTGCTGCTTGCTGCTGCTGCTGCTGCTGCTGCTTGCTGCTGCTTGCTTGCTTGCTTGCTTGCTTGCTTGCTTGCTTGCTGCTGCTGCTGCTGCTGCTGCTTGCTCGCTTGCTTGCTTGCTTGCTTGCTTGCTGCTGCTGCAGCTGCTGCTTGCTGCTGCTTGCTGCTGCTTGCTGCTGCTTGCTTGCTTGCTTGCTTGCTGCTGCTGCTGCTGCTGCTGCTGCTGCTGCTGCTTGTTTGCTTGCTTGCTTGCTTGCTTGGTTGCTTGCTTGCTTGCTTGCTTGCTGCTGCTGCTTGCTTGCTGCTGCTGCTTGCTGCTGCTGCTTGCTGCTGCTTCCTGCTTGCTGCTGCTTCCTGCTTGCTGCTTGCTGCTGCTGCTGCTGCTACTGCTGCTGCTTGCTGCTGCTTGTTGCTTGCTTGCTTGGTTGCTTGCTTGCTTGCTTGCTTGCTGCTGCTGCTTGCTTGCTGCTGCTTGCTGCTGCTTGCAGCTGCTGCTGCTTGCTGCTGCTGCTGCTTGCTGCTGCTTGCTGCTGCTGCTGCTGCTGCTGCTTGCTGCTGCTGCTGCTGCTGCTGCTGCTGCTGCTGCTGCTGCTGCTGCTGCTGCTGCTGCTGCTGCTGCTGCTGCTGCTGCTGCTGTGCTGCTGCTGCTGCTGCTGCTGCTGCTGCTTGCTTGCTTGCTTGCTTGCTTGCTTGCTGCTGCTTGCTGCTGCTTGCTGCTGCTTGCTGCTGCTTGCTGCTGCTTGCTGCTTGCTGCTGCTGCTTGCTGCTGCTTGCTGCTTGCTTGCTTGCTTGCTTGCTTGCTGCTGCTTGCTTGCTTGCTTGCTTGCTGCTGCTGCTTGCTGCCGCTGCTGCTGCTGCTGCTGCTTGCTGCTGCTTTCTTGCTTGCTTGCTTGCTTGCTTGCTTGCTTGCTTGCTGCTGCTGCTTGCTGCTGCTTGCTGCTGCTTGCTGTTGCTGCTGCTTGCTGCTGCTTGCTGCTGCTTGCTGCTGCTGCTGCTTGCTGCTGCTTGCTGCTTGCTGCTGCTTGCTGCTTGCTGCTGCTGCTGCTTGCTGCTGCTTGCTGCTGCTTGCTGCTGCTTGCTGCTGCTTGCTGCTGCTGCTGCTTGCTGCTGCTTGCTTGCTGCTGCTGCTGCTGCTGCTGCTGCTGCTGCTGCTGCTGCTGCTGTGCTGTGCTGTGCTGTGCTGCTGCTGCTGTTGCTGCTGCTGCTGCTGCTGCTGTACTGTGCTGCTGCTGCTTGCTGCTGCTGCTGCTGCTGCTGCTGCTGCTTGCTTGCTTGCTTGCTTGCTTGCTTGCTGCTGCTGCTTGCTGCTGCTTGCTGCTGCTTGCTGCTGCTTGCTGCTGCTTGCTTGCTTGCTTGCTTGCTTGCTGCTGCTGCTGCTGCTTGCTGCTGCTTGCTGCTGCTTGCTTGCTTGCTTGCTTGCTGCTGCTGCTGCTGCTGCTGCTGCTGCTGCTGCTGCTGCTGCTTGCTTGCTTGCTTGCTTGCTTGCTTGCTTGCTTGCTGCTGCTTGCTTGCTTGCTTGCTGCTGCTGCTTGCTGCTGCTGCTGCTGCTGCTTGCTGCTGCTTGCTGCTGCTTGCTTGCTTGCTTGCTTGCTTGCTTGCTGCTGCTGCTTGCTTGCTGCTGCTGCTTGCTGCTGCTTGCTGCTGCTTGCTGCTGCTTGCTGCTGCTGCTGCTGCTGCTTGCTGCTGCTTGCTGCTTGCTGCTGCTGCTGCTTGCTGCTGCTTGCTGCTGCTGCTGCTGCTGCTTGCTGCTGCTTGCTGCTTGCTGCTGCTGCTGCTGCTGCTTGCTACTGCTTGCTACTGCTTGCTGCTGCTTGCTGCTGCTTGCTGCTGCTTGCTGCTGCTGCTTGCTGCTGCTGCTTCCTGCTTGCTGCTGCTTCCTGCTTGCTGCTTGCTGCTTCTGCTGCTGCTTGCTTGCTTGGTTGCTTGCTTGCTTGCTTGCTTGCTGCTGCTGTGCTGCTGCTGCTGCTGCTGCTGTGCTGTGCTGAGCTGTGCTGCTGCTGCTGCTGCTGCTGCTTGCTTGCTTGCTTGCTTGCTGCTGCTGCTGCTGCTGCTGCTGCTGCTGCTGCTGCTGCTGCTGCTGCTTGCTGCTGCTGCTTGCTTGCTTGCTTGGTTGCTTCCTTGCTTGCTTGCTTGCTGCTGCTGCTTGCTTGCTGCTGCTGCTTGCTGCTGCTTGCTGCTGCTTCCTGCTTGCTGCTGCTTCCTGCTTGCTGCTTGCTGCTGCTGCTGCTGCTGCTGCTGCTGCTTGCTGCTGCTTGCTTGCTTGCTTGCTTGGTTGCTTGCTTGCTTGCTTGCTTGCTGCTGCTGCTTGCTTGCTGCTGCTTGCTGCTGCTGCTGCTTGCTGCTGCTGCTGCTTGCTTGCTGCTGCTGCTTGCTGCTGCTTGCTGCTGCTTGCTGCTGCTGCTTGTTGCTGTTTGCTGCTGCTGCTGCTGCTGCTGCTGTGCTGTGCTGCTGTGCTGCTGTGCTGCTGCTGCTGCTGCTGCTGCTGCTGCTGCTGCTGCTGCTGCTGCTGCGGCTGCTGCTGCTTGCTGCTGCTGCTGCTGCTGCTACTGCTGCTGCTGCTGCTGCTGCTGCTGCTTGCTTGCTTGCTTGCTTGCTTGCTTGCTGCTGCTGCTGCTTGCTGCTTGCTGCTGCTTGCTGCTGCTTGCTGCTGCTTGCTTGCTTGCTTGCTTGCTTGCTTGCTTGCTTGCTTGCTGCTGCTGCTGCTGCTTGCTGCTGCTTGCTGCTGCTTGCTTGCTTGCTTGCTGCTGCTGCTTGCTGCTGCTGCTGCTGCTGCTGCTTGCTGCTGCTTGCTGCTGCGTGCTTGCTTGCTTGCTTGCTTGCTTGCTGCTGCTGCTTGCTTGCTGCTGCTGCTTGCTGCTGCTTGCTGCTTGCTGCTGCTGCTGCTGCTTGCTGCTGCTTGCTTGCTTGCTGCTGCTGCTTGCTGCTGCTGCTGCTGCTGCTTGCTGCTGCTTGCTGCTGCTTGCTTGCTTGCTTGCTTGCTTGCTTGCTGCTGCTGCTTGCTTGCTGCTGCTGCTTGCTGCTGCTTGCTGCTGCTTGCTGCTGCTTGCTGCTGCTGCTGCTGCTGCTTGCTGCTGCTTGCTGCTTGCTGCTGCTGCTGCTGCTGCTTGCTGCTGCTTGCTGCTTGCTGCTGCTGCTGCTGCTGCTTGCTACTGCTTGCTACTGCTTGCTGCTGCTTGCTGCTGCTTGCTGCTGCTTGCTGCTGCTGCTTGCTGCTGCTGCTTCCTGCTTGCTGCTGCTTCCTGCTTGCTGCTTGCTGCTTCTGCTGCTGCTTGCTTGCTTGGTTGCTTGCTTGCTTGCTTGCTTGCTGCTGCTGTGCTGCTGCTGCTGCTGCTGCTGTGCTGTGCTGTGCTGTGCTGCTGCTGCTGCTGCTGCTGCTTGCTTGCTTGCTTGCTTGCTGCTGCTGCTGCTGCTGCTGCTGCTGCTGCTGCTGCTGCTGCTTGCTGCTGCTGCTTGCTTGCTTGCTTGGTTGCTTCCTTGCTTGCTTGCTTGCTGCTGCTGCTTGCTTGCTGCTGCTGCTTGCTGCTGCTTGCTGCTGCTTCCTGCTTGCTGCTGCTTCCTGCTTGCTGCTTGCTGCTGCTGCTGCTGCTGCTGCTGCTGCTGCTGCTTGCTGCTGCTTGCTTGCTTGCTTGCTTGGTTGCTTGCTTGCTTGCTTGCTTGCTGCTGCTGCTTGCTTGCTGCTGCTGCTGCTGCTGCTGCTGCTGCTGCTGCTGCTGTGTTGCTGTGCTGCTGCTGCTGCTGCTGCTGCTGCTGCTGCTGCTTACTGCTGCTGCTGCTACTGCTGCTGCTGCTGCTGCTGCTGCTGCTGCTGCTGCTGCTGCTGCTGCTGCTGCTTGCTGCTGCTGCTGCTGCTGCTGCTGCTGCTGCTGCTGCTGCTTACTGCTGCTGCTGCTACTGCTGCTGCTGCTGCTGCTGCTGCTGCTGCTTGCTTGCTTGCTTGCTTGCTTGCTTGCTTGCTGCTGCTGCTTGCTGCTGCTTGCTGCTGCTTGCTTGCTTGCTTGCTTGCTTGCTTGCTGCTGCTGCTTGCTGCTGCTGCTGCTGCTGCTTGCTGTTGCTTGCTTGCTTGCTTGCTTGCTTGCTTGCTTGCCTGCTGCTGCTGCTGCTGCTGCTGCTGCTGCTGCTGCTGCTGCTGCTGCTTGCTTGCTTGCTTGCTTGCTTGCTTGCTTGCTGTTGCTGCTGCTTGCTGCTGCTTGCTGCTGCTTGCTGCTGCTTGCTGCTGCTTGCTTGCTTGCTTGCTTGCTTGCTGCTGCTGCTTGCTGCTGCTGCTGCTGCTGCTGCTGCGGCTGCTGCTGCTTGCTGCTGCTTGCTTGCTTGCTTGCTTGGTTGCTTGCTTGCTTGCTTGCTTGCTGCTGCTGCTTGCTTGCTGCTGCTGCTTGCTGCTGCTTGCTGCTTGCTGCTGCTTCCTGCTTGCTGCTTGCTGCTGCTGCTGCTGCTGCTGCTGCTGCTGCTGCTGCTTGCTGCTGCTTGCTTGCTTGCTTGCTTGCTTGGTTGCTTGCTTGCTTGCTTGCTTGCTTGCTGCTGCTGCTTGCTTGCTGCTGCTTGCTGCTGCTTGCTGCTGCTGCTGCTTGCTGCTGCTTGCTGCTGCTGCTGCTTGCTGCTGCTTGCTGCAGCTGCTGCTGCTGCTGCTGCTGCTGTGCTGTGCTGCTCTGCTGCTGTGCTGCTGTGCTGTGCTGCTGCTGCTGCTGCTGCTGCTTGCTGCTGCTGCTGCTGCTTGCTGCTGCTGCTGCTACTGCTGCTGCTGCTGCTGCTTGCTTGCTTGCTTGCTTGCTTGCTTGCTTGCTGCTGCTGCTTGCTGCTTGCTGCTGCTTGCTGCTGCTTGCTGCTGCTTGCTTGCTTGCTTGCTTGCTTGCTGCTGCTGCTTGCTGCTGCTGCTGCTGCTGCTGCTGCTGCTGCTGCTGCTGCTGCTGCTGCTGCTGCTGCTGCTGCTGCTGCTGCTGCTGCTGCTGCTTGCTGCTGCTGCTTGCTGCTGCTGCTGCTGCTGCTGCTGCTGCTTGCTTGCTTGCTTGCTTGCTTGCTGCTGCTTGCTGCTGCTTGCTGCTTGCTGCTGCTGCTTGCTGCTGCTTGCTGCTTGCTTGCTTGCTTGCTTGCTTGCTGCTGCTGCTTGCTTGCTTGCTGCTGCTGCTTGCTTGCTTGCTTGCTTGCTGCTGCTTGCTTGCTTGCTTGCTTGCTTGCTGCTGCTGCTTGCTGCTGCTGCTGCTGCTGCTGCTGCTTGCTGCTGCTGCTGCTGCTGCTTGCTGCTGCTTGCTGCTGCTTGCTTGCTTGCTTGCTTGCTTGCTTGCTGCTGCTGCTTGCTTGCTGCTGCTGCTTGCTGCTGCTTGCTGCTGCTTGCTGCTGCTTGCTGCTGCTGCTGCTGCTGCAGCTGCTGCTGTGCTGCTGCTGCTGCTGCTGCTGCTGCTTGCTTGCTTGCTTGCTTGCTTGCTTGCTTGCTTGCTTGCTGCTGCTTGCTTGCTTGCTTGCTTGCTTGCTGCTGCTGCTTGCTGCTGCTGCTGCTGCTGCTGCTGCTGCTGCTGCTGCTTGCTGCTGCTTGCTGCTGCTTGCATGCTTGCTTGCTTGCTGCTGCTGCTTGCTGCTGCTTGCTGCTGCTGCTGCTGCTGCTGCTTGCTGCTGCTACTGCTGCTGCTGCTGCTGCTGCTGCTGCTGCTTGCTGCTGCTTGCTGCTGCTTGCTTGCTTGCTTGCTTGCTGCTGCTGCTTGCTTGCTGCTGCTGCTTGCTGCTGCTTGCTGCTTGCTGCTGCTGCTGCTGCTTGCTGCTGCTTGCTGCTTGCTGCTGCTGCTGCTGCTGCTGCTGCTGCTGCAGCTGCTGCTGTGCTGCTGCTGCTGCTGCTGCTGCTGCTGCTGCTGCTTGCTTGCTTGCTTGCTTGCTTGCTTGCTTGCTGCTGCTGCTGCTGCTGCTGCTGCTGTGCTGTGTTGCTGTGCTGCTGCTGCTGCTGCTGCTGCTGCTGCTGCTGCTGCTGCTGCTGCTGCTGCTGCTGCTTACTGCTGCTGCTGCTGCTGCTGCTGCTTGCTTGCTTGCTTGCTTGCTTGCTTGCTTGCTGCTGCTGCTTGCTGCTGCTTGCTTGCTTGCTTGCTTGCTTGCTTGCTTGCTACTGCTGCTTGCTGCTGCTGCTGCTGCTGCTGCTTGCTGCTGCTTGCTTGCTTGCTTGCTTGCTTGCTTGCTTGCTTGCTTGCTTGCTTGCTGCTGCTGCTGCTGCTGCTGCTTGCTCGCTTGCTTGCTTGCTTGCTGCTGCTGCTGCTGCTGCTTGCTGCTGCTTGCTGCTGCTTGCTGCTGCTTGCTGCTGCTTGCTTGCTTGCTTGCTTGCTTGCTGCTGCTGCTGCTGCTGCTGCTGCTGCTGCTGCTGCTGCTTGTTTGCTTGCTTGCTTGCTTGCTTGCTTGCTTGCTTGCTTGCTTGCTTGCTTGCTTGCTGCTGCTGCTTGCTTGCTGCTGCTGCTTGCTGCTGCTGCTTGCTGCTGCTTCCTGCTTGCTGCTGCTTCCTGCTTGCTGCTTGCTGCTGCTGCTGCTGCTACTGCTGCTCCTTGCTGCTGCTTGTTGCTTGCTTGCTTGGTTGCTTGCTTGCTTGCTTGCTTGCTGCTGCTGCTTGCTTGCTGCTGCTTGCTGCTGCTTGCAGCTGCTGCTGCTTGCTGCTGCTGCTGCTTGCTGCTGCTTGCTGCTGCTGCTGCTGCTGCTGCTTGCTGCTGCTGCTGCTGCTGCTGCTGCTGCTGCTGCTGCTGCTGCTGCTGCTGCTGCTGCTGCTGCTGCTGTGCTGCTGCTGCTGCTGCTGCTGCTGCTGCTGCTGCTGCTGCTGCTTGCTTGCTTGCTTGCTTGCTTGCTTGCTGCTGCTTGCTGCTGCTTGCTGCTGCTTGCTGCTGCTTGCTGCTTGCTGCTGCTGCTTGCTGCTGCTTGCTGCTTGCTTGCTTGCTTGCTTGCTGCTGCTTGCTTGCTTGCTTGCTTGCTGCTGCTGCTTGCTGCCGCTGCTGCTGCTGCTGCTGCTTGCTGCTGCTTTCTTGCTTGCTTGCTTGCTTGCTTGCTTGCTTGCTTGCTGCTGCTGCTTGCTGCTGCTTGCTGCTGCTTGCTGTTGCTGCTGCTTGCTGCTGCTTGCTGCTGCTTGCTGCTGCTGCTGCTTGCTGCTGCTTGCTGCTGCTTGCTGCTTGCTGCTGCTGCTGCTTGCTGCTGCTTGCTGCTGCTTGCTGCTGCTTGCTGCTGCTTGCTGCTGCTGCTGCTTGCTGCTGCTTGCTTGCTGCTGCTGCTGCTGCTGCTGCTGCTGCTGCTGTGCTGTGCTGTGCTGCTGCTGCTGTTGCTGCTGCTGCTGCTGCTGCTGTACTGTGCTGCTGCTGCTTGCTGCTGCTGCTGCTGCTGCTGCTGCTGCTGCTGCTGCTGCTGCTGCTTGCTTGCTTGCTTGCTTGCTTGCTTGCTTGCTGCTGCTGCTTGCTGCTGCTTGCTGCTGCTTGCTGCTGCTTGCTGCTGCTTGCTTGCTTGCTTGCTTGCTTGCTGCTGCTGCTGCTGCTTGCTGCTGCTTGCTGCTGCTTGCTTGCTTGCTTGCTTGCTGCTGCTGCTGCTGCTGCTGCTGCTGCTGCTTGCTTGCTTGCTTGCTTGCTTGCTTGCTTGCTGCTGCTTGCTTGCTTGCTTGCTGCTGCTGCTTGCTGCTGCTGCTGCTGCTGCTTGCTGCTGCTTGCTGCTGCTTGCTTGCTTGCTTGCTTGCTTGCTGCTGCTGCTTGCTTGCTGCTGCTGCTTGCTGCTGCTTGCTGCTGCTTGCTGCTGCTTGCTGCTGCTGCTGCTGCTGCTTGCTGCTGCTTGCTGCTTGCTGCTGCTGCTGCTGCTTGCTGCTGCTGCTGCTGCTTGCTGCTGCTTGCTACTGCTTGCTGCTGCTTGCTGCTGCTTGCTGCTGCTTGCTGCTGCTGCTGCTGCTGCTGCTTCCTGCTTGCTGCTGCTTCCTGCTTGCTGCTTGCTGCTTCTGCTGCTGCTTGCTTGCTTGGTTGCTTGCTTGCTTGCTTGCTTGCTGCTGCTGTGCTGCTGCTGCTGCTGCTGTGCTGCTGCTGCTGCTGCTGCTGCTGCTGCTTGCTTGCTTGCTTGCTTGCTTGCTTGCTTGCTTGCTGCTGCTTGCTTGCTTGCTTGCTTGCTTGCTGCTGCTGCTTGCTGCTGCTGCTGCTGCTGCTGCTGCTGCTTGCTGCTGCTTGCATGCTTGCTTGCTTGCTGCTGCTGCTTGCTGCTGCTTGCTGCTGCTTGCTGCTGCTGCTGCTGCTGCTTGCTGCTGCTACTGCTGCTGCTTGCTGCTGCTGCTGCTGCTGCTGCTTGCTGCTGCTTGCTGCTGCTTGCTTGCTTGCTTGCTTGCTTGCTGCTGCTGCTTGCTTGCTGCTGCTGCTTGCTGCTGCTTGCTGCTGCTTGCTGCTTGCTGCTGCTGCTGCTGCTTGCTGCTGCTTGCTGCTTGCTGCTGCTGCTGCTGCTGCTGCTGCTGCTGCTGCAGCTGCTGCTGTGCTGCTGCTGCTGCTGCTGCTGCTGCTGCTGCTTGCTTGCTTGCTTGCTTGCTTGCTTGCTGCTGCTGCTGCTGCTGCTGCTGCTGTGCTGTGTTGCTGTGCTGCTGCTGCTGCTGCTGCTGCTGCTGCTGCTGCTGCTGCTGCTGCTGCTGCTGCTGCTGCTGCTGCTGCTGCTGCTGCTGCTGCTTACTGCTGCTGCTGCTGCTGCTGCTGCTTGCTTGCTTGCTTGCTTGCTTGCTTGCTGCTGCTGCTTGCTGCTGCTTGCTTGCTTGCTTGCTTGCTTGCTTGCTTGCTACTGCTGCTTGCTGCTGCTGCTGCTGCTGCTGCTGCTTGCTGCTGCTTGCTTGCTTGCTTGCTTGCTTGCTTGCTTGCTTGCTTGCTTGCTTGCTTGCTTGCTGCTGCTGCTGCTGCTGCTGCTTGCTCGCTTGCTTGCTTGCTTGCTTGCTTGCTGCTGCTGCTGCTGCTGCTTGCTGCTGCTTGCTGCTGCTTGCTGCTGCTTGCTGCTGCTTGCTTGCTTGCTTGCTTGCTGCTGCTGCTGCTGCTGCTGCTGCTTGTTTGCTTGCTTGCTTGCTTGCTTGGTTGCTTGCTTGCTTGCTTGCTTGCTGCTGCTGCTTGCTTGCTGCTGCTGCTTGCTGCTGCTGCTTGCTGCTGCTTCCTGCTTGCTGCTGCTTCCTGCTTGCTGCTTGCTGCTGCTGCTGCTGCTACTGCTGCTGCTTGCTGCTGCTTGTTGCTTGCTTGCTTGGTTGCTTGCTTGCTTGCTTGCTTGCTGCTGCTGCTTGCTTGCTGCTGCTTGCTGCTGCTTGCTGCTGCTGCTGCTTGCTGCTGCTGCTGCTTGCTGCTGCTTGCTGCTGCTGCTGCTGCTGCTGCTGCTTGCTGCTGCTGCTGCTGCTGCTGCTGCTGCTGCTGCTGCTGCTGCTGCTGCTGCTGCTGCTGCTGCTGCTGCTGCTGCTGCTGTGCTGCTGCTGCTGCTGCTGCTGCTGCTGCTGCTGCTGCTGCTGCTGCTTGCTTGCTTGCTTGCTTGCTTGCTTGCTGCTGCTTGCTGCTGCTTGCTGCTGCTTGCTGCTGCTTGCTGCTGCTTGCTGCTTGCTGCTGCTGCTTGCTGCTGCTTGCTGCTTGCTTGCTTGCTTGCTTGCTTGCTTGCTGCTGCTTGCTTGCTTGCTTGCTTGCTGCTGCTGCTTGCTGCCGCTGCTGCTGCTGCTGCTGCTTGCTGCTGCTTTCTTGCTTGCTTGCTTGCTTGCTTGCTTGCTTGCTTGCTGCTGCTGCTTGCTGCTGCTTGCTGCTGCTTGCTGTTGCTGCTGCTTGCTGCTGCTTGCTGCTGCTTGCTGCTGCTGCTGCTTGCTGCTTGCTGCTGCTTGCTGCTTGCTGCTGCTGCTTGCTGCTGCTTGCTGCTGCTTGCTGCTGCTTGCTGCTGCTGCTGCTTGCTGCTGCTTGCTTGCTGCTGCTGCTGCTGCTGCTGCTGCTGTGCTGTGCTGTGCTGTGCTGCTGCTGCTGTTGCTGCTGCTGCTGCTGCTGCTGTACTGTGCTGCTGCTGCTTGCTGCTGCTGCTGCTGCTGCTGCTGCTGCTGCTGCTTGCTTGCTTGCTTGCTTGCTTGCTTGCTGCTGCTGCTTGCTGCTGCTTGCTGCTGCTTGCTGCTGCTTGCTGCTGCTTGCTTGCTTGCTTGCTTGCTTGCTGCTGCTGCTGCTGCTTGCTGCTGCTTGCTGCTGCTTGCTTGCTTGCTTGCTTGCTGCTGCTGCTGCTGCTGCTGCTGCTGCTTGCTTGCTTGCTTGCTTGCTTGCTTGCTTGCTTGCTGCTGCTTGCTTGCTTGCTTGCTGCTGCTGCTTGCTGCTGCTGCTGCTGCTGCTTGCTGCTGCTTGCTGCTGCTTGCTTGCTTGCTTGCTTGCTTGCTTGCTGCTGCTGCTTGCTTGCTGCTGCTGCTTGCTGCTGCTTGCTGCTGCTTGCTGCTGCTTGCTGCTGCTGCTGCTGCTGCTTGCTGCTGCTTGCTGCTTGCTGCTGCTGCTGCTTGCTGCTGCTTGCTGCTGCTGCTGCTGCTGCTTGCTGCTGCTTGCTGCTGGCTGCTGCTGCTGCTGCTGCTTGCTACTGCTTGCTACTGCTTGCTGCTGCTTGCTGCTGCTTGCTGCTGCTTGCTGCTGCTGCTTGCTGCTGCTGCTTCCTGCTTGCTGCTGCTTCCTGCTTGCTGCTTGCTGCTTCTGCTGCTGCTTGCTTGCTTGGTTGCTTGCTTGCTTGCTTGCTTGCTGCTGCTGTGCTGCTGCTGCTGCTGCTGCTGTGCTGTGCTGTGCTGCTGCTGCTGCTGCTGCTGCTTGCTTGCTTGCTTGCTTGCTGCTGCTGCTGCTGCTGCTGCTGCTGCTGCTGCTGCTGCTGCTGCTGCTGCTGCTTGCTGCTGCTGCTTGCTTGCTTGCTTGGTTGCTTCCTTGCTTGCTTGCTTGCTGCTGCTGCTTGCTTGCTGCTGCTGCTTGCTGCTGCTTGCTGCTGCTTCCTGCTTGCTGCTGCTTCCTGCTTGCTGCTTGCTGCTGCTGCTGCTGCTGCTGCTGCTGCTGCTGCTTGCTGCTGCTTGCTTGCTTGCTTGCTTGGTTGCTTGCTTGCTTGCTTGCTTGCTGCTGCTGCTTGCTTGCTGCTGCTTGCTGCTGCTGCTGCTTGCTGCTGCTGCTGCTTGCTTGCTGCTGCTGCTTGCTGCTGCTTGCTGCTGCTTGCTGCTGCTGCTTGTTGCTGTTTGCTGCTGCTGCTGCTGCTGCTGCTGGGCTGTGCTGCTGTGCTGCTGTGCTGCTGCTGCTGCTGCTGCTGCTGCTGCTGCTGCTGCTGCTGCTGCTGCTGCTGCGGCTGCTGCTGCTTGCTGCTGCTGCTGCTGCTGCTACTGCTGCTGCTGCTGCTGCTGCTGCTGCTGCTTGCTTGCTTGCTTGCTTGCTTGCTTGCTGCTGCTGCTGCTTGCTGCTTGCTGCTGCTTGCTGCTGCTTGCTGCTGCTTGCTTGCTTGCTTGCTTGCTTGCTTGCTTGCTTGCTGCTGCTGCTGCTGCTTGCTGCTGCTTGCTGCTGCTTGCTTGCTTGCTTGCTGCTGCTGCTTGCTGCTGCTGCTGCTGCTGCTGCTTGCTGCTGCTTGCTGCTGCGTGCTTGCTTGCTTGCTTGCTTGCTTGCTGCTGCTGCTTGCTTGCTGCTGCTGCTTGCTGCTGCTTGCTGCTTGCTGCTGCTGCTGCTGCTTGCTGCTGCTTGCTTGCTTGCTGCTGCTGCTTGCTGCTGCTGCTGCTGCTGCTTGCTGCTGCTTGCTGCTGCTTGCTTGCTTGCTTGCTTGCTTGCTGCTGCTGCTTGCTTGCTGCTGCTGCTTGCTGCTGCTTGCTGCTGCTGCTGCTGCTGCTTGCTGCTGCTTGCTGCTTGCTGCTGCTGCTGCTGCTGCTTGCTGCTGCTTGCTGCTGCTGCTGCTGCTGCTTGCTACTGCTTGCTACTGCTTGCTGCTGCTTGCTGCTGCTTGCTGCTGCTTGCTGCTGCTGCTTGCTGCTGCTGCTTCCTGCTTGCTGCTGCTTCCTGCTTGCTGCTTGCTGCTTCTGCTGCTGCTTGCTTGCTTGGTTGCTTGCTTGCTTGCTTGCTTGCTGCTGCTGTGCTGCTGCTGCTGCTGCTGCTGTGCTGTGCTGTGCTGTGCTGCTGCTGCTGCTGCTGCTGCTGCTGCTGCTTGCTTGCTTGCTTGCTTGCTGCTGCTGCTGCTGCTGCTGCTGCTGCTGCTGCTGCTGCTGCTGCTGCTGCTGCTTGCTGCTGCTGCTTGCTTGCTTGCTTGGTTGCTTCCTTGCTTGCTTGCTTGCTGCTGCTGCTTGCTTGCTGCTGCTGCTTGCTGCTGCTTGCTGCTGCTTCCTGCTTGCTGCTGCTTCCTGCTTGCTGCTTGCTGCTGCTGCTGCTGCTGCTGCTGCTGCTGCTTGCTGCTGCTTGCTTGCTTGCTTGCTTGGTTGCTTGCTTGCTTGCTTGCTTGCTGCTGCTGCTTGCTTGCTGCTGCTTGCTGCTGCTGCTGCTGCTTGCTGCTGCTGCTGCTTGCTTGCTGCTGCTGCTTGCTGCTGCTTGCTGCTGCTGCTTGTTGCTGTTTGCTGCTGCTGCTGCTGCTGCTGTGCTGTGCTGCTGTGCTGCTGTGCTGCTGCTGCTGCTGCTGCTGCTGCTGCTGCTGCTGCTGCTGCTGCTGCTGCTGCTTGCTTGCTTGCTTGCTTGCTTGCTGCTGCTGCTGCTTGCTGCTTGCTGCTGCTTGCTGCTGCTTGCTGCTGCTTGCTTGCTTGCTTGCTTGCTTGCTTGCTTGCTGCTGCTGCTGCTGCTTGCTGCTGCTTGCTGCTGCTTGCTTGCTTGCTTGCTGCTGCTGCTTGCTGCTGCTGCTGCTGCTGCTGCTGCTGCTTGCTGCTGCTTGCTGCTGCGTGCTTGCTTGCTTGCTTGCTGCTGCTGCTTGCTTGCTGCTGCTGCTTGCTGCTGCTTGCTACTTGCTGCTGCTGCTTGCTGCTGCTTGCTGCTGCTTGCTGCTGCTTGCTTGCTTGCTTGCTTGCTTGCTTGCTTGCTGCTGCTGCTTGCTTGCTGCTGCTGCTTGCTGCTGCTTGCTGCTGCTTGCTGCTGCTTGCTGCTGCTGCTGCTGCTGCTGCTGCTGCTGCTGCTGCTGCTGCTGCTGCTGCTGCTGCTGCTGCTGTGCTGTGCTGCTGCTGCTTGCTGCTGCTGCTGCTTGCTGCTGCTTGCTGCTGCTGCTGCTGCTGCTGCTGCTGCTGCTGCTTGCTGCTGCTGTTGTGCTGTGCTGTGCTGCTGCTGCTGCTGCTGCTTGCTTGCTTGCTTGCTTGCTTGCTGCTGCTGCTGCTGCTGCTTGCTGCTGCTTCCTGCTGCTTGCTGCTGCTTGCTTGCTTGCTTGCTTGCTTGCTGCTGCTGCTGCTGCTGCTGCTGCTGCTGCTTGCTTGCTTGCTTGCTGCTGCTGCTTGCTGCTGCTTGCTGCTGCTTGCTGCTTGCTGCTGCTGCTGCTTGCTGCTGCTTGCTGCTGCTTGCTGCTTGCTGCTGCTGCTGCTGCTTGCTGCTGCTTGCTGCTTGCTGCTGCTGCTGCTTGCTGCTGCTTGCTGCTGCTTGCTGCTGCTTGCTGCTGCTGCTGCTGCTTGCTGCTGCTTGCTGCTGCTTGCTGCTGCTGCTGCTTGCTGCTGCTTGCTTGCTGCTGCTGCTGCTGCTGCTGTGCTGTGCTGCTGTGCTGCTGCTGCTGTTGCTGCTGCTGCTGCTGTACTGTGCTGCTGCTGCTGCTGCTGCTTGCTTGCTTGCTTGCTTGCTTGCTGCTGCTGCTTGCTGCTGCTTGCTGCTGCTTGCTGCTGCTTGCTGCTGCTTGCTTGCTTGCTTGCTTGCTTGCTGCTGCTGCTGCTGCTTGCTGCTGCTTGCTGCTGCTTGCTTGCTTGCTGCTGCTGCTGCTGCTGCTGCTTGCTTGCTTGCTTGCTTGCTTGCTCGCTTGCTGCTGCTTGCTTGCTGCTGCTGCTTGCTGCTGCTGCTGCTGCTGCTGCTTGCTGCTGCTTGCTGCTGCTTGCTCGCTTGCTCGCTTGCTTGCTTGCTTGCTGCTGCTGCTTGCTTGCTGCTGCTGCTTGCTGCTGCTTGCTGCTGCTTGCTGCTGCTGCTGCTTGCTGCTGCTTGCTGCTGCTGCTGCTGCTTGCTGCTGCTTACTGCTGCTGCTGCTGCTTGCTGCTGCTTGCTGCTGCTTGCTGCTTGCTGCTGCTGCTGCTGCTTGCTACTGCTTGCTGCTGCTTGCTGCTGCTTGCTGCTGCTGCTGCTGCTTGCTGCTGCTGCTTCCTGCTTGCTGCTGCTTCCTGCTTGCTGCTTGCTGCTTCTGCTGCTGCTGCTGCTTGCTGCTGCTTGCTTGCTTGGTTGCTTGCTTGCTTGCTTGCTTGCTGCTGCTGTGCTGCTGCTGCTGCTGCTGTGCTGTGCTGTGCTGTGCTGCTGCTGCTGCTGCTGCTGCTTGCTTGCTTGCTTGCTTGCTTGCTTGCTTGCTGCTGCTGCTTGCTGCTGCTGCTGCTGCTGCTGCTGCTGCTGCTGCTGCTGCTGCTGCTGCTGCTGCTTGCTGCTGCTTGCTTGCTTGCTTGCTTGCTTGCTTGGTTGCTTGCTTGCTTGCTTGCTTGCTGCTGCTGCTTGCTTGCTGCTGCTGCTTGCTGCTGCTTGCTGCTGCTTCCTGCTTGCTGCTGCTTCCTGCTTGCTGCTTGCTGCTGCTGCTGCTGCTGCTGCTGCTTGCTGCTGCTTGCTTGCTTGCTTGCTTGCTTGGTTGCTTGCTTGCTTGCTTGCTTGCTGCTGCTGCTTGCTTGCTGCTGCTTGCTGCTGCTTGCTGCTGCTGCTGCTTGCTGCTGCTGCTGCTTGCTGCTGCTGCTGCTGCTGCTGCTGCTGCTTGCTGCTGCTGCTGCTTGCTGCTGCTGCTTGCTGCTGCTGCTGCTGTGCTGCTGTGCTGCTGTGCTCTGCTGCTGCTGCTGCTGCTGCTGCTTGCTGCTGCTGCTGCTACTGCTGCTGCTGCTGCTGCTGCTGCTGCTGCTGCTGCTGCTGCTGCTGCTTGCTTGCTTGCTTGCTTGCTTGCTTGCTTGCTGCTGCTTGCTGCTTGCTGCTGCTTGCTTGCTTGCTTGCTTGCTTGCTGCTGCTGCTGCTGCTGCTGCTGCTTGCTGCTGCTTGCTGCTGCTTGCTTGCTTGCTTGCTGCTGCTGCTTGCTGCTGCTGCTGCTGCTGCTGCTGCTGCTTGCTGCTGCTTGCTGCTGCTTGCTTGCTTGCTTGCTTGCTTGCTTGCTTGCTGCTGCTGCTTGCTGCTGCTTGCTGCTTGCTGCTTGCTGCTGCTGCTGCTGCTTGCTGCTGCTTGCTTGCTTGCTTGCTTGCTTGCTTGCTTGCTGCTGCTGCTTGCTTGCTGCTGCTGCTTGCTGCTGCTTGCTGCTGCTTGCTGCTGCTTGCTGCTGCTTGCTGCTGCTTGCTGCTGCTGCTTGCTGCTGCTGCTGCTGCTGCTGCTGCTTGCTGCTGCTGCTGCTGCTGCTGCTGCTGTTGCTGTTGCTGTGCTGTGCTGCTGCTGCTGCTGCTGCTGCTTGCTGCTGCTGCTGCTGCTGCTGCTGCTGCTGCTGCTGCTGCTGCTGCTGCTGCTGCTGCTGCTGCTGCTGTGTTGCTGTGCTGCTGCTGCTGCTGCTGCTGCTGCTGCTGCTGCTGCTGCTGCTGCTGCTGCTGCTGCTGCTTACTGCTGCTGCTGCTACTGCTGCTGCTGCTGCTGCTGCTGCTGCTTGCTGCTGCTGCTGCTGCTGCTGCTGCTGCTGCTGCTGCTGCTGCTGCTGCTGCTGCTGCTGCTGCTTACTGCTGCTTGCTGCTGCTTGCTGCTGCTGCTGCTGCTGCTTGCTGCTGCTTGCTGCTTGCTGCTGCTGCTGCTGCTTGCTGCTGCTGCTGCTGCTGCTTGCTGCTGCTTGCTACTGCTTGCTGCTGCTTGCTGCTGCTTGCTGCTGCTTGCTGCTGCTGCTTGCTGCTGCTGCTTCCTGCTTGCTGCTGCTTCCTGCTTGCTGCTTGCTGCTTCTGCTGCTGCTTGCTTGCTTGGTTGCTTGCTTGCTTGCTTGCTTGCTGCTGCTGTGCTGCTGCTGCTGCTGCTGCTGTGCTGCTGCTGCTGCTGCTGCTGCTGCTGCTGCTGCTTGCTTGCTTGCTTGCTTGCTTGCTTGCTTGCTTGCTGCTGCTTGCTTGCTTGCTTGCTTGCTTGCTGCTGCTGCTTGCTGCTGCTGCTGCTGCTGCTGCTGCTTGCTGCTGCTTGCATGCTTGCTTGCTTGCTGCTGCTGCTTGCTGCTGCTTGCTGCTGCTGCTGCTGCTGCTTGCTGCTGCTACTGCTGCTGCTTGCTGCTGCTGCTGCTGCTGCTGCTTGCTGCTGCTTGCTGCTGCTTGCTTGCTTGCTTGCTTGCTTGCTGCTGCTGCTTGCTTGCTGCTGCTGCTTGCTGCTGCTTGCTGCTGCTTGCTGCTTGCTGCTGCTGCTGCTGCTTGCTGCTGCTTGCTGCTTGCTGCTGCTGCTGCTGCTGCTGCTGCTGCTGCTGCTGCTGCTGCTGCAGCTGCTGCTGTGCTGCTGCTGCTGCTGCTGCTGCTGCTGCTTGCTTGCTTGCTTGCTTGCTTGCTTGCTTGCTTGCTTGCTGCTGCTGCTGCTGCTGCTGCTGCTGTGCTGTGTTGCTGTGCTGCTGCTGCTGCTGCTGCTGCTGCTGCTGCTGCTGCTGCTGCTGCTGCTGCTGCTGCTGCTTACTGCTGCTGCTGCTGCTGCTGCTGCTTGCTTGCTTGCTTGCTTGCTTGCTTGCTTGCTGCTGCTGCTTGCTGCTGCTTGCTTGCTTGCTTGCTTGCTTGCTTGCTTGCTTGCTACTGCTGCTTGCTGCTGCTGCTGCTGCTGCTGCTTGCTGCTGCTTGCTTGCTTGCTTGCTTGCTTGCTTGCTTGCTTGCTTGCTTGCTTGCTTGCTTGCTTGCTGCTGCTGCTGCTGCTGCTTGCTCGCTTGCTTGCTTGCTTGCTTGCTTGCTGCTGCTGCTGCTGCTGCTTGCTGCTGCTTGCTGCTGCTTGCTGCTGCTTGCTGCTGCTTGCTTGCTTGCTTGCTTGCTGCTGCTGCTGCTGCTGCTGCTGCTGCTGCTTGTTTGCTTGCTTGCTTGCTTGCTTGGTTGCTTGCTTGCTTGCTTGCTTGCTGCTGCTGCTTGCTTGCTGCTGCTGCTTGCTGCTGCTGCTTGCTGCTGCTTCCTGCTTGCTGCTGCTTCCTGCTTGCTGCTTGCTGCTGCTGCTGCTGCTACTGCTGCTGCTTGCTGCTGCTTGTTGCTTGCTTGCTTGGTTGCTTGCTTGCTTGCTTGCTTGCTGCTGCTGCTTGCTTGCTGCTGCTTGCTGCTGCTTGCAGCTGCTGCTGCTGCTTGCTGCTTGCTGCTGCTGCTGCTGCTTGCTGCTGCTTGCTGCTTGCTGCTGCTGCTGCTTGCTGCTGCTTGCTGCTGCTTGCTGCTGCTTGCTGCTGCTGCTGCTGCTTGCTGCTGCTTGCTGCTGCTTGCTGCTGCTGCTGCTTGCTGCTGCTTGCTTGCTGCTGCTGCTGCTGCTGCTGTGCTGTGCTGCTGTGCTGCTGCTGCTGTTGCTGCTGCTGCTGCTGTACTGTGCTGCTGCTGCTGCTGCTGCTGCTGCTGCTGCTGCTGCTGCTGCTGCTGCTTGCTTGCTTGCTTGCTTGCTTGCTGCTGCTGCTTGCTGCTGCTTGCTGCTGCTTGCTGCTGCTTGCTGCTGCTTGCTTGCTTGCTTGCTTGCTTGCTGCTGCTGCTGCTGCTTGCTGCTGCTTGCTGCTGCTTGCTTGCTTGCTGCTGCTGCTGCTGCTGCTGCTTGCTTGCTTGCTTGCTTGCTTGCTCGCTTGCTGCTGCTTGCTTGCTGCTGCTGCTTGCTGCTGCTGCTGCTGCTGCTGCTTGCTGCTGCTTGCTGCTGCTTGCTCGCTTGCTCGCTTGCTTGCTTGCTTGCTGCTGCTGCTTGCTTGCTGCTGCTGCTTGCTGCTGCTTGCTGCTGCTGCTGCTTGCTGCTGCTTGCTGCTGCTGCTGCTGCTTGCTGCTGCTTACTGCTGCTGCTGCTGCTTGCTGCTGCTTGCTGCTGCTTGCTGCTTGCTGCTGCTGCTGCTGCTTGCTACTGCTTGCTGCTGCTTGCTGCTGCTTGCTGCTGCTGCTGCTGCTTGCTGCTGCTGCTTCCTGCTTGCTGCTGCTTCCTGCTTGCTGCTTGCTGCTTCTGCTGCTGCTGCTGCTTGCTGCTGCTTGCTTGCTTGGTTGCTTGCTTGCTTGCTTGCTTGCTGCTGCTGTGCTGCTGCTGCTGCTGCTGTGCTGTGCTGTGCTGTGCTGCTGCTGCTGCTGCTGCTGCTTGCTTGCTTGCTTGCTTGCTTGCTTGCTTGCTGCTGCTGCTTGCTGCTGCTGCTGCTGCTGCTGCTGCTGCTGCTGCTGCTGCTGCTTGCTGCTGCTTGCTTGCTTGCTTGCTTGCTTGCTTGGTTGCTTGCTTGCTTGCTTGCTTGCTGCTGCTGCTTGCTTGCTGCTGCTGCTTGCTGCTGCTTGCTGCTGCTTCCTGCTTGCTGCTGCTTCCTGCTTGCTGCTTGCTGCTGCTGCTGCTGCTGCTGCTTGCTGCTGCTTGCTTGCTTGCTTGCTTGCTTGGTTGCTTGCTTGCTTGCTTGCTTGCTGCTGCTGCTTGCTTGCTGCTGCTTGCTGCTGCTTGCTGCTGCTGCTGCTTGCTGCTGCTGCTGCTTGCTGCTGCTGCTGCTGCTGCTGCTGCTGCTTGCTGCTGCTGCTGCTTGCTGCTGCTGCTTGCTGCTGCTGCTGCTGTGCTGCTGTGCTGCTGTGCTCTGCTGCTGCTGCTGCTGCTGCTGCTTGCTGCTGCTGCTGCTACTGCTGCTGCTGCTGCTGCTGCTGCTGCTGCTGCTGCTGCTGCTGCTGCTGCTTGCTTGCTTGCTTGCTTGCTTGCTTGCTTGCTGCTGCTTGCTGCTTGCTGCTGCTTGCTTGCTTGCTTGCTTGCTTGCTGCTGCTGCTGCTGCTTGCTGCTGCTTGCTGCTGCTTGCTTGCTTGCTTGCTGCTGCTGCTTGCTGCTGCTGCTGCTGCTGCTGCTGCTGCTTGCTGCTGCTTGCTGCTGCTTGCTTGCTTGCTTGCTTGCTTGCTTGCTTGCTGCTGCTGCTTGCTGCTGCTTGCTGCTTGCTGCTTGCTGCTGCTGCTGCTGCTTGCTGCTGCTTGCTTGCTTGCTTGCTTGCTTGCTTGCTTGCTGCTGCTGCTTGCTTGCTGCTGCTGCTTGCTGCTGCTTGCTGCTGCTTGCTGCTGCTTGCTGCTGCTTGCTGCTGCTTGCTGCTGCTGCTTGCTGCTGCTGCTGCTGCTGCTGCTGCTGCTTGCTGCTGCTGCTGCTGCTGCTGCTGCTGCTGTTGCTGTTGCTGTGCTGTGCTGCTGCTGCTGCTGCTGCTGCTGCTTGCTGCTGCTGCTGCTGCTGCTGCTGCTGCTGCTGCTGCTGCTGCTGCTGCTGCTGTGCTGTGTTGCTGTGCTGCTGCTGCTGCTGCTGCTGCTGCTGCTGCTGCTGCTGCTGCTGCTGCTGCTTACTGCTGCTGCTGCTACTGCTGCTGCTGCTGCTGCTGCTGCTGCTTGCTGCTGCTGCTGCTGCTGCTGCTGCTGCTGCTGCTGCTGCTGCTGCTGCTGCTGCTGCTGCTGCTGCTGCTGCTGCTGCTTACTGCTGCTTGCTGCTGCTTGCTGCTGCTGCTGCTGCTGCTTGCTGCTGCTTGCTGCTTGCTGCTGCTGCTGCTGCTTGCTGCTGCTGCTGCTGCTGCTTGCTGCTGCTTGCTACTGCTTGCTGCTGCTTGCTGCTGCTTGCTGCTGCTTGCTGCTGCTGCTTGCTGCTGCTGCTTCCTGCTTGCTGCTGCTTCCTGCTTGCTGCTTGCTGCTTCTGCTGCTGCTTGCTTGCTTGGTTGCTTGCTTGCTTGCTTGCTTGCTGCTGCTGTGCTGCTGCTGCTGCTGCTGCTGTGCTGCTGCTGCTGCTGCTGCTGCTGCTTGCTTGCTTGCTTGCTTGCTTGCTTGCTTGCTTGCTGCTGCTTGCTTGCTTGCTTGCTTGCTTGCTGCTGCTGCTTGCTGCTGCTGCTGCTGCTGCTGCTGCTGCTGCTGCTGCTTGCTGCTGCTTGCATGCTTGCTTGCTTGCTGCTGCTGCTTGCTGCTGCTTGCTGCTGCTGCTGCTGCTGCTTGCTGCTGCTACTGCTGCTGCTTGCTGCTGCTGCTGCTGCTGCTGCTTGCTGCTGCTTGCTTGCTTGCTTGCTTGCTTGCTGCTGCTGCTTGCTTGCTGCTGCTGCTTGCTGCTGCTTGCTGCTGCTTGCTGCTTGCTGCTGCTGCTGCTGCTTGCTGCTGCTTGCTGCTTGCTGCTGCTGCTGCTGCTGCTGCTGCTGCTGCTGCTGCTGCTGCTGCTGCTGCTGCAGCTGCTGCTGTGCTGCTGCTGCTGCTGCTGCTGCTGCTGCTTGCTTGCTTGCTTGCTTGCTTGCTTGCTTGCTTGCTTGCTGCTGCTGCTGCTGCTGCTGCTGCTGTGCTGTGTTGCTGTGCTGCTGCTGCTGCTGCTGCTGCTGCTGCTGCTGCTGCTGCTGCTGCTGCTGCTGCTGCTGCTGCTGCTGCTGCTGCTACTGCTGCTGCTGCTGCTGCTGCTGCTTGCTTGCTTGCTTGCTTGCTTGCTTGCTTGCTGCTGCTGCTTGCTGCTGCTTGCTTGCTTGCTTGCTTGCTTGCTTGCTTGCTTGCTACTGCTGCTTGCTGCTGCTGCTGCTGCTGCTGCTTGCTGCTGCTTGCTTGCTTGCTTGCTTGCTTGCTTGCTTGCTTGCTTGCTTGCTGCTGCTGCTGCTGCTGCTTGCTCGCTTGCTTGCTTGCTTGCTTGCTTGCTGCTGCTGCTGCTGCTGCTTGCTGCTGCTTGCTGCTGCTTGCTGCTGCTTGCTGCTGCTTGCTTGCTTGCTTGCTTGCTGCTGCTGCTGCTGCTGCTGCTGCTGCTTGTTTGCTTGCTTGCTTGCTTGCTTGGTTGCTTGCTTGCTTGCTTGCTTGCTGCTGCTGCTTGCTTGCTGCTGCTGCTTGCTGCTGCTGCTTGCTGCTGCTTCCTGCTTGCTGCTGCTTCCTGCTTGCTGCTTGCTGCTGCTGCTGCTGCTACTGCTGCTGCTTGCTGCTGCTTGTTGCTTGCTTGCTTGGTTGCTTGCTTGCTTGCTTGCTTGCTGCTGCTGCTTGCTTGCTGCTGCTTGCTGCTGCTTGCAGCTGCTGCTGCTTGCTGCTGCTGCTGCTTGCTGCTGCTTGCTGCTGCTGCTGCTGCTGCTTGCTGCTGCTGCTGCTGCTGCTGCTGCTGCTGCTGCTGCTGCTGCTGCTGCTGCTGCTGCTGCTGTGCTGCTGCTGCTGCTGCTGCTGCTGCTGCTGCTGCTGCTGCTGCTTGCTTGCTTGCTTGCTTGCTGCTGCTTGCTGCTGCTTGCTGCTGCTTGCTGCTGCTTGCTGCTTGCTGCTGCTGCTTGCTGCTGCTTGCTGCTTGCTTGCTTGCTTGCTTGCTTGCTGCTGCTTGCTTGCTTGCTTGCTTGCTGCTGCTGCTTGCTGCCGCTGCTGCTGCTGCTGCTGCTTGCTGCTGCTTTCTTGCTTGCTTGCTTGCTTGCTTGCTTGCTTGCTGCTGCTGCTTGCTGCTGCTTGCTGCTGCTTGCTGCTGCTTGCTGCTGCTTGCTGCTGCTGCTGCTTGCTGCTGCTTGCTGCTTGCTGCTGCTGCTGCTTGCTGCTGCTTGCTGCTGCTTGCTGCTGCTTGCTGCTGCTTGCTGCTGCTGCTGCTTGCTGCTGCTTGCTTGCTGCTGCTGCTGCTGCTGCTGCTGCTGTGCTGTGCTGTGCTGTGCTGCTGCTGCTGTTGCTGCTGCTGCTGCTGCTGCTGTACTGTGCTGCTGCTGCTTGCTGCTGCTGCTGCTGCTGCTGCTGCTGCTGCTGCTTGCTTGCTTGCTTGCTTGCTTGCTTGCTGCTGCTGCTTGCTGCTGCTTGCTGCTGCTTGCTGCTGCTTGCTGCTGCTTGCTTGCTTGCTTGCTTGCTTGCTGCTGCTGCTGCTGCTTGCTGCTGCTTGCTGCTGCTTGCTTGCTTGCTTGCTTGCTGCTGCTGCTGCTGCTGCTGCTGCTGCTTGCTTGCTTGCTTGCTTGCTTGCTTGCTTGCTGCTGCTTGCTTGCTTGCTTGCTGCTGCTGCTTGCTGCTGCTGCTGCTGCTGCTTGCTGCTGCTTGCTGCTGCTTGCTTGCTTGCTTGCTTGCTTGCTTGCTGCTGCTGCTTGCTTGCTGCTGCTGCTTGCTGCTGCTTACTGCTGCTTGCTGCTGCTTGCTGCTGCTGCTGCTGCTGCTTGCTGCTGCTTGCTGCTTGCTGCTGCTGCTGCTTGCTGCTGCTTGCTGCTGCTGCTGCTGCTGCTTGCTGCTGCTTGCTGCTTGCTGCTGCTGCTGCTGCTGCTTGCTACTGCTTGCTACTGCTTGCTGCTGCTTGCTGCTGCTTGCTGCTGCTTGCTGCTGCTGCTTGCTGCTGCTGCTTCCTGCTTGCTGCTGCTTCCTGCTTGCTGCTTGCTGCTTCTGCTGCTGCTTGCTTGCTTGGTTGCTTGCTTGCTTGCTTGCTTGCTGCTGCTGTGCTGCTGCTGCTGCTGCTGCTGCGCTGTGCTGTGCTGTGCTGCTGCTGCTGCTGCTGCTGCTGCTTGCTTGCTTGCTTGCTTGCTGCTGCTGCTGCTGCTGCTGCTGCTGCTGCTGCTGCTGCTGCTGCTGCTGCTGCTGCTGCTTGCTGCTGCTGCTGCTTGCTTGCTTGCTTGGTTGCTTCCTTGCTTGCTTGCTTGCTGCTGCTGCTTGCTTGCTGCTGCTGCTTGCTGCTGCTTGCTGCTGCTTCCTGCTTGCTGCTGCTTCCTGCTTGCTGCTTGCTGCTGCTGCTGCTGCTGCTGCTGCTGCTTGCTGCTGCTTGCTTGCTTGCTTGCTTGGTTGCTTGCTTGCTTGCTTGCTTGCTGCTGCTGCTTGCTTGCTGCTGCTTGCTGCTGCTGCTGCTTGCTGCTGCTGCTGCTTGCTTGCTGCTGCTGCTTGCTGCTGCTTGCTGCTGCTTGCTGCTGCTGCTTGTTGCTGTTTGCTGCTGCTGCTGCTGCTGCTGCTGTGCTGTGCTGCTGTGCTGCTGTGCTGCTGCTGCTGCTGCTGCTGCTGCTGCTGCTGCGGCTGCTGCTGCTTGCTGCTGCTGCTGCTGCTACTGCTGCTGCTGCTGCTGCTGCTGCTGCTTGCTTGCTTGCTTGCTTGCTTGCTTGCTGCTGCTGCTGCTTGCTGCTTGCTGCTGCTTGCTGCTGCTTGCTGCTGCTTGCTTGCTTGCTTGCTTGCTGCTGCTGCTGCTGCTTGCTGCTGCTTGCTGCTGCTTGCTTGCTTGCTTGCTGCTGCTGCTTGCTGCTGCTGCTGCTGCTGCTTGCTGCTGCTTGCTGCTGCGTGCTTGCTTGCTTGCTTGCTTGCTTGCTGCTGCTGCTTGCTTGCTGCTGCTGCTTGCTGCTGCTTGCTGCTTGCTGCTGCTGCTGCTGCTTGCTGCTGCTTGCTTGCTTGCTGCTGCTGCTTGCTGCTGCTGCTGCTGCTGCTTGCTGCTGCTTGCTGCTGCTTGCTTGCTTGCTTGCTTGCTTGCTGCTGCTGCTTGCTTGCTGCTGCTGCTTGCTGCTGCTTGCTGCTGCTTGCTGCTGCTTGCTGCTGCTGCTGCTGCTGCTTGCTGCTGCTTGCTGCTTGCTGCTGCTGCTGCTGCTGCTTGCTGCTGCTTGCTGCTTGCTGCTGCTGCTGCTGCTGCTTGCTACTGCTTGCTACTGCTTGCTGCTGCTTGCTGCTGCTTGCTGCTGCTGCTTGCTGCTGCTGCTTCCTGCTTGCTGCTGCTTCCTGCTTGCTGCTTGCTGCTTCTGCTGCTGCTTGCTTGCTTGGTTGCTTGCTTGCTTGCTTGCTTGCTGCTGCTGTGCTGCTGCTGCTGCTGCTGCTGTGCTGTGCTGTGCTGTGCTGCTGCTGCTGCTGCTGCTGCTGCTTGCTTGCTTGCTTGCTTGCTGCTGCTGCTGCTGCTGCTGCTGCTGCTGCTGCTGCTGCTGCTTGCTGCTGCTGCTTGCTTGCTTGCTTGGTTGCTTCCTTGCTTGCTTGCTTGCTGCTGCTGCTTGCTTGCTGCTGCTGCTTGCTGCTGCTTGCTGCTGCTTCCTGCTTGCTGCTGCTTCCTGCTTGCTGCTTGCTGCTGCTGCTGCTGCTGCTGCTGCTGCTGCTGCTTGCTGCTGCTTGCTTGCTTGCTTGCTTGGTTGCTTGCTTGCTTGCTTGCTTGCTGCTGCTGCTTGCTTGCTGCTGCTTGCTGCTGCTGCTGCTGCTTGCTGCTGCTGCTGCTTGCTTGCTGCTGCTGCTTGCTGCTGCTGCTTGTTGCTGTTTGCTGCTGCTGCTGCTGCTGCTGTGCTGTGCTGCTGTGCTGCTGTGCTGCTGCTGCTGCTGCTGCTGCTGCTGCTGCTGCTTGCTTGCTTGCTTGCTTGCTTGCTTGCTTGCTGCTGCTGCTGCTTGCTGCTTGCTGCTGCTTGCTGCTGCTTGCTGCTGCTTGCTTGCTTGCTTGCTTGCTTGCTTGCTTGCTGCTGCTGCTGCTGCTTGCTGCTGCTTGCTGCTGCTTGCTTGCTTGCTTGCTGCTGCTGCTTGCTGCTGCTTGCTGCTGCTGCTGCTGCTGCTTGCTGCTGCTTGCTGCTGCGTGCTTGCTTGCTTGCTTGCTGCTGCTGCTTGCTTGCTGCTGCTGCTTGCTGCTGCTTGCTGCTTGCTGCTGCTGCTTGCTGCTGCTTGCTGCTGCTTGCTGCTGCTTGCTTGCTTGCTTGCTTGCTTGCTTGCTGCTGCTGCTTGCTTGCTGCTGCTGCTTGCTGCTGCTTGCTGCTGCTTGCTGCTGCTTGCTGCTGCTGCTGCTGCTGCTGCTGCTGCTGCTGCTGCTGCTGCTGTGCTGTGCTGTGCTGCTGCTGCTTGCTGCTGCTGCTGCTTGCTGCTGCTTGCTGCTGCTGCTGCTGCTGCTGCTGCTGCTTGCTGCTGCTGTTGTGCTGTGCTGTGCTGCTGCTGCTGCTGCTGCTTGCTTGCTTGCTTGCTTGCTTGCTGCTGCTGCTTGCTGCTTGCTGCTGCTGCTGCTTGCTGCTGCTTGCTGCTGCTTGCTGCTTGCTGCTGCTGCTGCTGCTGCTTGCTGCTGCTTGCTGCTTGCTGCTGCTGCTGCTTGCTGCTTGCTGCTGCTGCTGCTTGCTGCTGCTTGCTGCTGCTTGCTGCTGCTTGCTGCTGCTGCTGCTGCTTGCTGCTGCTTGCTGCTGCTTGCTGCTGCTGCTGCTTGCTGCTGCTTGCTTGCTGCTGCTGCTGCTGCTGCTGTGCTGTGCTGCTGTGCTGCTGCTGCTGTTGCTGCTGCTGCTGCTGTACTGTGCTGCTGCTGCTGCTGCTGCTGCTGCTGCTGCTGCTGCTGCTGCTGCTGCTGCTTGCTTGCTTGCTTGCTTGCTGCTGCTGCTTGCTGCTGCTTGCTGCTGCTTGCTGCTGCTTGCTGCTGCTTGCTTGCTTGCTTGCTTGCTTGCTGCTGCTGCTGCTGCTTGCTGCTGCTTGCTGCTGCTTGCTTGCTTGCTGCTGCTGCTGCTGCTGCTGCTTGCTTGCTTGCTTGCTTGCTCGCTTGCTGCTGCTTGCTTGCTGCTGCTGCTTGCTGCTGCTGCTGCTGCTGCTGCTTGCTGCTGCTTGCTGCTGCTTGCTCGCTTGCTCGCTTGCTTGCTTGCTTGCTGCTGCTGCTTGCTTGCTGCTGCTGCTTGCTGCTGCTTGCTGCTGCTTGCTGCTGCTGCTGCTTGCTGCTGCTTGCTGCTGCTGCTGCTGCTTGCTGCTGCTTACTGCTGCTGCTGCTGCTTGCTGCTGCTTGCTGCTGCTTGCTGCTTGCTGCTGCTGCTGCTTGCTACTGCTTGCTGCTGCTTGCTGCTGCTGCTTCCTGCTTGCTGCTGCTTCCTGCTTGCTGCTTCTGCTGCTGCTGCTGCTTGCTGCTGCTTGCTTGCTTGGTTGCTTGCTTGCTTGCTTGCTTGCTGCTGCTGTGCTGCTGCTGCTGCTGCTGTGCTGTGCTGTGCTGTGCTGCTGCTGCTGCTGCTGCTGCTTGCTTGCTTGCTTGCTTGCTTGCTTGCTGCTGCTGCTTGCTGCTGCTGCTGCTGCTGCTGCTGCTGCTGCTGCTGCTGCTGCTGCTGCTGCTGCTGCTGCTGCTGCTGCTGCTGCTTGCTGCTGCTTGCTTGCTTGCTTGCTTGCTTGCTTGCTTGCTTGCTTGCTTGCTTGCTGCTGCTGCTTGCTTGCTGCTGCTGCTTGCTGCTGCTTGCTGCTGCTTCCTGCTTGCTGCTGCTTCCTGCTTGCTGCTTGCTGCTGCTGCTGCTGCTGCTGCTGCTGCTGCTTGCTGCTGCTTGCTTGCTTGCTTGCTTGCTTGGTTGCTTGCTTGCTTGCTTGCTTGCTGCTGCTGCTTGCTTGCTGCTGCTTGCTGCTGCTTGCTGCTGCTGCTGCTTGCTGCTGCTGCTGCTTGCTGCTGCTGCTGCTGCTGCTGCTGCTTGCTGCTGCTGCTGCTTGCTGCTGCTGCTTGCTGCTGCTGCTGCTGCTGTGCTGCTGTGCTCTGCTGCTGCTGCTGCTGCTGCTGCTTGCTGCTGCTGCTGCTACTGCTGCTGCTGCTGCTGCTGCTGCTGCTGCTGCTGCTGCTGCTGCTGCTGCTTGCTTGCTTGCTTGCTTGCTTGCTTGCTTGCTTGCTGCTGCTTGCTGCTTGCTGCTGCTTGCTTGCTTGCTTGCTTGCTTGCTGCTGCTGCTGCTGCTTGCTGCTGCTTGCTGCTGCTTGCTTGCTTGCTTGCTGCTGCTGCTTGCTGCTGCTGCTGCTGCTGCTGCTGCTGCTTGCTGCTGCTTGCTGCTGCTTGCTTGCTTGCTTGCTTGCTTGCTTGCTTGCTGCTGCTGCTTGCTGCTGCTTGCTGCTTGCTGCTTGCTGCTGCTGCTGCTGCTTGCTGCTGCTTGCTTGCTTGCTTGCTTGCTGCTGCTGCTTGCTTGCTGCTGCTGCTTGCTGCTGCTTGCTGCTGCTTGCTGCTGCTTGCTGCTGCTTGCTGCTGCTTGCTGCTGCTGCTTGCTGCTGCTGCTGCTGCTGCTGCTGCTGCTTGCTGCTGCTGCTGCTGCTGCTGCTGCTGCTGCTGTTGCTGTTGCTGTGCTGTGCTGCTGCTGCTGCTGTGCTGTGTTGCTGTGCTGCTGCTGCTGCTGCTGCTGCTGCTGCTGCTGCTGCTGCTGCTGCTGCTGCTGCTGCTGCTGCTGCTGCTGCTTACTGCTGCTGCTGCTACTGCTGCTGCTGCTGCTGCTGCTGCTGCTTGCTGCTGCTGCTGCTGCTGCTGCTGCTGCTGCTGCTGCTGCTGCTGCTGCTGCTGCTGCTGCTGCTGCTGCTGCTGCTGCTGCTGCTGCTGCTGCTGCTTACTGCTGCTGCTGCTACTGCTGCTGCTGCTGCTGCTGCTGCTGCTTGCTTGCTTGCTTGCTTGCTTGCTTGCTGCTGCTGCTTGCTGCTGCTTGCTGCTGCTTGCTGCTGCTTGCTGCTGCTTGCTTGCTTGCTTGCTTGCTTGCTGCTGCTGCTTCCTGCTGCTGCTGCTGCTTGCTCCTGCTTGCTTGCTTGCTTGCTTGCTTGCTGCTGCTGCTGCTGCTGCTGCTGCTTGCTTGCTTGCTTGCTTGCTTGCTTGCTGCTGCTGCTGCTGCTGCTGCTGCTTGCTGCTGCTTGCTGCTGCTTGCTGCTGCTTGCTTGCTTGCTTGCTTGCTTGCTTGCTGCTGCTGCTGCTGCTGCTGCTGCTGCTTGCTGCTGCTTGCTTGCTTGCTTGGTTGCTTGCTTGCTTGCTTGCTTGCTTGCTGCTGCTGCTTGCTTGCTGCTGCTGCTTGCTGCTGCTTCCTGCTTGCTGCTGCTTCCTGCTTGCTGCTTGCTGCTGCTGCTGCTGCTGCTGCTTGCTGCTGCTTGCTTGCTTGCTTGCTTGGTTGCTTGCTTGCTTGCTTGCTTGCTGCTGCTGCTTGCTTGCTGCTGCTTGCTGCTGCTTGCTGCTGCTGCTGCTTGCTGCTGCTTGCTGCTGCTGCTTGCTGCTGCTGCTGCTTGCTGCTGCTTGCTGCTGCTGCTGCTGCTGCTGTGCTGCTGTGCTGCTGTGCTGCTGTGCTGTGCTGCTGCTGCTGCTGCTGCTGCTGCTGCTGCTGCTGCTGCTGCTTGCTGCTGCTGCTGCTTGCTGCTGCTGCTGCTACTGCTGCTGCTGCTGCTGCTGCTGCTGCTGCTGCTGCTGCTTGCTTGCTTGCTTGCTTGCTTGCTGCTGCTTGCTGCTTGCTGCTGCTTGCTGCTGCTTGCTGCTGCTTGCTGCTGCTTGCTGCTGCTTGCTGCTGCTTGCTGCTGCTTGCTTGCTTGCTTGCTGCTGCTGCTTGCTGCTGCTGCTGCTGCTGCTGCTTGCTGCTGCTGCTTGCTGCTGCTGCTTGCTGCTGCTGCTGCTGCTGCTGCTGCTGCTGCTGCTTGCTGCTGCTTGCTGCTGCTTGCTTGCTTGCTTGCTTGCCTGCTTGCTTGCTTGCTTGCTTGCTTGCTGCTGCTGCTTGCTGCTGCTTGCTGCTGCTGCTGCTGCTGCTGCTGCTGCTTGCTGCTGCTGCTGCTGCTGCTGCTGCTGCTTGCTTGGTTGCTTGCTTGCTTGCTTGCTTGCTTGCTGCTGCTGCTTGCTTGCTGCTGCTGCTTGCTGCTGCTTCCTGCTTGCTGCTGCTTCCTGCTTGCTGCTTGCTGCTGCTGCTTGCTGCTGCTTGCTGCTTGCTTGCTTGCTTGCTTGCTTGCTTGTTTGCTTGCTTGCTTGCTGCTGCTGCTTGCTTGCTTGCTTGCTTGCTTGCTGCTGCTGCTTGCTTGCTTGCTTGCTTGCTTGCTTGCTTGCTGCTGCTTGCTTGCTTGCTTGCTTGCTTGCTGCTGCTGCTTGCTGCTGCTGCTGCTGCTGCTTGCTGCTGCTTGCTGCTGCTTGCTTGCTTGCTTGCTTGCTTGCCTGCTTGCTTGCTTGCTTGCTTGCTTGCTGCTGCTGCTTGCTGCTGCTTGCTGCTGCTGCTGCTGCTGCTGCTGCTGCTGCTGCTGCTGCTGCTGCTGCTGCTGCTGCTGCTGCTGCTGCTGCTGCTTGCTGCTGCTGCTGCTGCTTGCTGCTGCTGCTGCTGCTGCTGCTTGCTGCTGCTTGCTTGCTTGCTTGCTTGCTTGCTTGCTTGCTTGCTTGTTGCTGCTGCTTGCTTGCTGCTGCTGCTTGCTGCTGCTTGCTGCTGCTGCTGCTGCTTGCTGCTGCTTGCTGCTGCTGCTGCTGTGCTGCTGCTGCTGCTGCTGCTGCTGCTGCTGCTTGCTTGCTTGCTTGCTTGCTTGCTTGCTTGCTTGCTTGCTTGCTGCTGCTGCTGCTGCTGCTGCTTGCTGCTGCTTCCTGCTGCTTGCTGCTGCTTGCTTGCTTGCTTGCTTGCTTGCTTGCTGCTGCTTGCTGCTGCTGCTGCTGCTGCTGCTTGCTGCTGCTTGCTGCTGCTTGCTGCTGCTTGCTTGCTTGCTTGCTTGCTTGCTTGCTTGCTGCTGCTGCTTGCTTGCTGCTGCTGCTTGCTGCTGCTTGCTGTTGCTTGCTGCTGCTTGCTGCTGCTTGCTGCTGCTTGCTGCTGCTTGCTGCTTGCTGCTGCTGCTTGCTGCTGCTGCTGCTGCTGCTTGCTGCTGCTTGCTGCTGTTGCTTGCTACTGCTTGCTGCTGCTTGCTGCTGCTTGCTGCTGCTTGCTGCTGCTGCTGCTTGCTGCTGCTGCTGCTGCTGCTTGCTGCTGCTGCTGCTGCTGCTGCTGCTGCTGCTGCTGCTGCTGCTGCTGCTGCTGCTGCTGCTGCTGCTGCTGCTGCTGCTGTGCTGTGCTGCTGTGCTGCTGCTGCTGCTGCTGTGCTGTGCTGTGCTGCTGCTGCTGCTGCTTGCTTGCTTGCTTGCTTGCTTGCTTGCTGCTGCTGCTGCTGCTTGCTGCTGCTTGCTGCTGCTTGCTTGCTTGCTTGCTGCTGCTGCTTGCTGCTGCTGCTGCTGCTGCTGCTTGCTTGCTTGCTTGCTTGCTTGCTTGCTTGCTTGCTGCTGCTGCTGCTGCTGCTTGCTGCTTGCTGCTGCTGCTGCTTGCTGCTTGCTGCTGCTGCTTGCTGCTGCTGCTTGCTGCTGCTTGCTGCTGCTTGCTGCTGCTTGCTGCTGCTTGCTGCTGCTGCTGCTTGCTGCTGCTTGCTGCTGCTGCTGCTGCTGCTTGCTGCTGCTTGCTGCTGCTTGCTGCTGCTGCTGCTGCTGCTGCTGCTGCTGCTGCTGTGCTGTGCTGCTGTGCTGCTGCTTACTGCTGCTGCTACTGCTGCTGCTGCTGCTGCTGCTGCTGCTTGCTGCTGCTGCTGCTGCTGCTGCTGCTGCTGCTGCTGCTTACTGCTGCTGCTGCTACTGCTGCTGCTGCTGCTGCTGCTGCTGCTGCTGCTTGCTTGCTTGCTTGCTTGCTTGCACTGCTGCTTGCTGCTGCTTGCTGCTGCTAGCTTGCTTGCTTGCTTGCTTGCTTGCATGCTGCTGCTGCTTGCTGCTGCTGCTGCTGCTGCTTGCTGCTGCTTGCTTGCTTGCTTGCTAGCTTGCTTGCTTGCTGCTGCTGCTGCTGCTGCTGCTGTGCTGCTGCTGCTGCTGCTGCTGCTGCTGCTGCTGCTGCTGCTGCTGCTGCTGCTGCTGCTGCTGCTGCTGCTGCTGCTTGCTTGCTTGCTTGCTTGCTTGCTTGCTTGCTGCTGCTGCTTGCAGCTGCTTGCTGCTGCTTGCTGCTGCTTGCTTGCTTGCTTGCTTGCTTGCTGCTGCTGCTTGCTGCTGCTGCTGCTGCTGCTGCTGCTTGCTGCTGCTTGCTTGCTTGCTTGCTTGCTTGCTTGCTTGCTGCTGCTGCTTGCTTGCTGCTGCTGCTTGCTGCTGCTTGCTGCTGCTGCTGCTGCTGCTTGCTGCTGCTTGCTGCTGCTTGCTGCTGCTGCTGCTGCTTGCTGCTGGTTGCTGCTTGCTGCTGCTTGCTGCTGCTGCTGCTGCTGCTTGCTGCTGCTGCTGCTTGCTGCTGCTTGCTGCTGCTGCTGCTGCTGCTGCTGCTGCTGCTTGCTGCTGCTGCTGCTTGCTGCTGCTTGCTGCTGCTGCTGCTGCTGCTGCTGCTGCTGCTGCGGCTGCTGCTGCTGCTGCTGCTGCTGTGCTGCTGTGCTGCTGTGCTGCTGTGCTTCTGCTGCTGCTGCTGCTGCTGTGCTGTGCTGCTGCTGCTGCTGCTGCTGCTGCTGCTGCTTGCTGCTGCTGCTGCTGCTGCTGCTGCTGCTTGCTGCTGCTGCTTGCTTGCTTGCTTGCTTGCTTGCTGCTGCTGCTGCTTGCTGCTTGCTGCTGCTTGCTGCTGCTTGCTGCTGCTTGCTGCTGCTGCTTGCTTGCTTGCTTGCTTGCTTGCTTGCTTGCTGCTGCTTGCTGCTGCTGCTGCTGCTTGTAGCTGCTTGCTGCTGCTGCTGCTGCTGCTGCTGCTGCTGCTGCTGCTGCTGCTGCTGCTGCTGCTGCTGCTGCTGCTGCTGCTGCTGCTTGCTGCTGCTTGCTGCTGCTTGCTGCTGCTTGCTTCCTTGTTTGCTTGCTTGCTTGCTTGCTTGCTTGCTTCCTGCTGCTGCTTGCTGCTGCTTGCTGCTGCTGCTTGCTGCTGCTGCTTGCTTGCTTGCTTGCTTGCTTGCTGCTGCTGCTGCTGCTGCTTGCTTGCTTGCTTGCTTGCTTGCTTGCTTGCTTGCTGCTGCTTGCTTGCTTGCTTGCTTGCTTGCTTGCTTGCTGCTGCTGCTTGCTGCTGCTGCTTGCTTGCTTGCTTGCTTGCTTGCTTGCTTGCTGCTGCTGCTTGCTTGCTGCTGCTGCTTGCTGCTGCTTGCTGCTGCTTGCTACTTGCTGCTGCTGCTGCTGCTTGCTGCTGCTTGCTGCTGCTTGCTGCTGCTGCTGCTGTGCTGTGCTGTGCTGTGCTGTGCTGCTGCTGCTGCTGCTGCTGCTGCTGCTACTGCTGCTGCTTGCTTGCTTGCTTGCTTGCTTGCTGCTGCTGCTGCTGCTGCTTGCTGCTGCTTGCTGCTGCTTGCTTGCTTGCTGCTGCTGCTTGCTGCTGCTGCTGCTGCTGCTGCTGCTGCTGCTGCTGCTGCTTGCTTGCTTGCTTGCTTGCTGCTGCTGCTTGCTTGCTTGCTGCTGCTGCTGCTGCTTGCTGCTGCTTGCTGCTGCTTGCTTGCTTGCTTGCTGCTGCTGCTTGCTGCTGCTGCTGCTGCTGCTGCTTGCTTGCTTGCTTGCTTGCTTGCTGCTGCTGCTTGCTTGCTGCTGCTGCTTGCTGCTGCTGCTGCTTGCTGCTGCTTGCTGCTGCTTGCTGCTTGCTGCTGCTGCTGCTTGCTGCTGCTGCTGCTTGCTGCTTGCTGCTGCTGCTTGCTGCTGCTGCTTGCTGCTGCTTGCTGCTGCTTGCTGCTGCTTGCTGCTGCTGCTGCTTGCTGCTGCTTGCTGCTGCTGCTGCTGCTGCTGCTGCTGTGCTGTGCTGCTGTGCTGCTGCTTACTGCTGCTGCTACTGCTGCTGCTGCTGCTGCTGCTGCTGCTTGCTGCTGCTGCTGCTGCTGCTGCTGCTGCTGCTGCTGTGCTGCTGTGCTGCTGTGCTGCTGTGCTTCTGCTGCTGCTGCTGCTGCTGCTGTGCTGTGCTGCTGCTGCTGCTGCTGCTGCTTGCTGCTGCTGCTGCTTGCTTGCTTGCTTGCTTGCTTGCTGCTGCTGCTGCTTGCTGCTTGCTGCTGCTTGCTGCTGCTTGCTGCTGCTGCTTGCTTGCTTGCTTGCTTGCTTGCTTGCTTGCTTGCTGCTGCTTGCTGCTGCTGCTGCTGCTTGCTGCTGCTTGCTGCTGCTGCTGCTGCTTGCTGCTTGCTTGCTTGCTTGCTTGCTTGCTGCTGCTGCTTGCTTGCTTGCTTGCTTGCTTGCTGCTGCTTGCTGCTGCTGCTGCTGCTTGCTGCTGCTTGCTGCTGCTGCTGCTGCTTGCTGCTGCTGCTGCTGCTGCTGCTGCTTGCTGCTGCTTGCTGCTGCTTGCTGCTGCTTGCTTGCTTGTTTGCTTGCTTGCTTGCTTGCTTGCTTGCTTGCTGCTGCTGCTTGCTGCTGCTTGCTGCTGCTTGCTGCTGCTGCTTGCTGCTGCTGCTTGCTTGCTTGCTTGCTTGCTTGCTGCTGCTGCTGCTGCTGCTTGCTTGCTTGCTTGCTTGCTTGCTTGCTTGCTTGCTGCTGCTTGCTTGCTTGCTTGCTTGCTTGCTTGCTTGCTTGCTTGCTTGCTGCTGCTGCTTGCTGCTGCTGCTTGCTGCTGCTTGCTTGCTTGCTTGCTTGCTTGCTTGCTTGCTTGCTTGCTGCTGCTGCTTGCTTGCTGCTGCTGCTTGCTGCTGCTTGCTGCTGCTTGCTACTTGCTGCTGCTGCTGCTGCTTGCTGCTGCTTGCTGCTGCTTGCTGCTGCTGCTGCTGTGCTGTGCTGTGCTGTGCTGCTGCTGCTGCTGCTGCTGCTGCTGCTGCTGCTGCTTGCTTGCTTGCTTGCTTGCTTGCTGCTGCTGCTGCTGCTGCTTGCTGCTGCTTGCTGCTGCTTGCTTGCTTGCTTGCTTGCTTGCTGCTGCTGCTGCTGCTGCTGCTGCTGCTGCTGCTGCTGCTGCTTGCTTGCTTGCTTGCTTGCTTGCTGCTGCTGCTTGCTTGCTGCTGCTGCTTGCTGCTGCTTGCTGCTGCTTGCTGCTGTTGCTGCTGCTTGCTGCTGCTGCTGCTGCTTGCTGCTTGCTGCTGCTGCTGCTTGCTGCTGCTTGCTGCTGCTGCTGCTGCTTGCTGCTGCTTGCTGCTGCTTGCTGCTGCTTGCTGCTGCTTGCTGCTGCTGCTGCTTGCTGCTGCTTGCTGCTGCTGCTGCTGCTGCTGCTGCTGCTTGCTGCTGCTTGCTGCTGCTGCTGCTGCTGCTGCTGCTGCTGCTGCTGCTGCTGCTGCTGCTGTGCTGTGCTGTGCTGTGCTGCTGTGCTGCTGTGCTTCTGCTGCTGCTGCTGCTGTGCTGTGCTGCTGCTGCTGCTGCTGCTGCTGCTGCTTGCTGCTGCTGCTGCTACTGCTGCTGCTGCTGCTGCTGCTGCTGCTGCTTGCTTGCTTGCTTGCTTGCTTGCTTGCTTGCTTGCTTGCTTGCTTGCTGCTGCTTGCTGCTGCTTGCTGCTGCTTGCTGCTGCTTGCTTGCTTGCTTGCTTGCTTGCTTGCTTGCTGCTGCTGCTGCTGCTTGCTGCTGCTTGCTGCTGCTTGCTTGCTTGCTTGCTGCTGCTGCTGCTTGCTGCTGCTTGCTGCTGCTTGCTTGCTTGCTTGCTTGCTGCTGCTGCTTGCTTGCTGCTGCTGCTTGCTGCTGCTTGCTGCTGCTTGCTGCTGTTGCTGCTGCTTGCTGCTGCTGCTGCTGCTTGCTGCTTGCTGCTGCTGCTGCTTGCTGCTGCTTGCTGCTGCTTGCTGCAGCTTGCTGCAGCTTGCTGCTGCTTGCTGCTGCTTGCTGCTGCTTGCTGCTGCTGCTGCTTGCTGCTGCTGCTGCTGCTGCTGCTGCTGCTTGCTGCTGCTGCTGCTGCTGTTGCTGTTGCTGTGCTGTGCTGCTGCTGCTGCTTGCTGCTGCTGCTGCTTGCTGCTGCTTGCTGCTGCTGCTGCTGCTGTGCTGTGTTGCTGTGCTGCTGCTGCTGCTGCTGCTGCTGCTGCTGCTGCTGCTGCTGCTGCTTACTGCTGCTGCTGCTACTGCTGCTGCTGCTGCTGCTGCTGCTGCTGCTTGCTGCTGCTGCTGCTGCTGCTGCTGCTGCTGCTGCTGCTGCTGCTGCTGCTGCTGCTGCTGCTGCTGCTGCTGCTTACTGCTGCTGCTGCTACTGCTGCTGCTGCTGCTTGCTTGCTTGCTTGCTTGCTGCTGCTGCTTGCTGCTGCTTGCTGATGCTTGCTTGCTTGCTTGCTTGCTTGCTGCTGCTGCTTGCTGCTGCTGCTGCTGCTGCTGCTTGCTCCTGCTTGCTTGCTTGCTTGCTTGCTTGCTGCTGCTGCTGCTGCTGCTGCTGCTGCTGCTTGCTTGCTTGCTTGCTTGCTTGCTTGCTGCTGCTGCTGCTGCTGCTTGCTGCTGCTTGCTGCTGCTTGCTGCTGCTTGCTGCTGCTTGCTTGCTTGCTTGCTTGCTTGCTGCTGCTGCTGCTGCTGCTGCTTGCTGCTGCTTGCTTGCTTGCTTGCTTGGTTGCTTGCTTGCTTGCTTGCTTGCTTGCTGCTGCTGCTGCTTGCTTGCTGCTGCTGCTTGCTGCTGCTTCCTGCTTGCTGCTGCTTCCTGCTTGCTGCTTGCTGCTGCTGCTGCTGCTTGCTGCTGCTTGCTTGCTTGCTTGCTTGGTTGCTTGCTTGCTTGCTTGCTGCTGCTGCTTGCTTGCTGCTGCTTGCTGCTGCTGCTGCTTGCTGCTGCTTGCTGCTGCTGCTGCTGCTTGCTGCTGCTGCTGCTTGCTGCTGCTTGCTGCTGCTGCTGCTGCTGCTGTGCTGCTGTGCTGCTGTGCTGTGCTGCTGCTGCTGCTGCTGCTGCTTGCTGCTGCTGCTGCTTGCTGCTGCTGCTGCTACTGCTGCTGCTGCTGCTGCTGCTGCTTGCTTGCTTGCTTGCTTGCTTGCTGCTGCTGCTTGCTGCTTGCTGCTGCTTGCTGCTGCTTGCTGCTGCTTGCTGCTGCTTGCTTGCTTGCTTGCTGCTGCTGCTTGCTGCTGCTGCTGCTGCTGCTGCTGCTTGCTGCTGCTGCTTGCTGCTGCTGCTGCTGCTGCTGCTGCTGCTGCTTGCTTGCTTGCTTGCTGCTGCTTGCTGCTTGCTGCTGCTGCTTGCTGCTGCTTGCTGCTTGCTTGCTTGCTTGCTTGCTTGCTTGTTTGCTTGCTTGCTTGCTGCTGCTGCTTGCTTGCTTGCTTGCTTGCTTGCTGCTGCTGCTTGCTTGCTTGCTTGCTTGCTTGCTTGCTGCTGCTTGCTTGCTTGCTTGCTTGCTTGCTGCTGCTGCTTGCAGCTGCTGCTGCTGCTGCTGCTTGCTGCTGCTTGCTGCTGCTGCTTGCTGCTGCTGCTTGCTGCTGCTGCTGCTGCTGCTGCTGCTTGCTGCTGCTGCTGCTGCTTGGTGCTGCTGCTGCTGCTGCTGCTTGCTGCTGCTTGCTTGCTTGCTTGCTTGCTTGCTGCTGCTGCTTGCTTGCTGCTGCTTGCTGCTGCTTGCTGCTGCTGCTGCTTGCTGCTGCTTGCTGCTGCTTGCTGCTTGCTGCTGCTGCTGCTGCTGCTGCTGTGCTGCTGCTGCTGCTGCTGCTGCTGCTGCTGCTGCTGCTGCTTGCTTGCTTGCTTGCTTGCTTGCTTGCTTGCTGCTGCTGCTGCTGCTGCTGCTTGCTGCTGCTTCCTGCTGCTTGCTGCTGCTTGCTTGCTTGCTTGCTTGCTTGCTTGCTGCTGCTTGCTGCTGCTGCTGCTGCTGCTGCTTGCTGCTGCTTGCTGCTGCTTGCTGCTGCTTGCTTGCTTGCTTGCTTGCTTGCTTGCTTGCTTGCTTGCTTGCTTGCTGCTGCTGCTTGCTTGCTGCTGCTGCTTGCTGCTGCTTGCTGCTGCTTGCTGCTGCTTGCTGCTGCTTGCTGCTTGCCGCTGCTGCTTGCTGCTGCTGCTGCTGCTGCTTGCTGCTGCTGCTTGCTACTGCTTGCTGCTGCTTGCTGCTGCTTGCTGCTGCTGCTGCTTGCTGCTGCTGCTGCTGCTGCTGCTGCTTGCTGCTGCTGCAGCTGCTGCTGCTGCTGCTGCTGCTGCTGCTGCTGCTGCTGCTGCTGCTGCTGCTGCTGCTGCTGTGCTGCTGTGCTGCTGCTGCTGCTGCTGTGCTATGCTGTGTTGCTGCTGCTGCTGCTTGCTTGCTTGCTTGCTTGCTTGCTGCTGCTGCTGCTGCTGCTTGCTGCTGCTTGCTGCTGCTTGCTTGCTTGCTTGCTGCTGCTGCTTGCTGCTGCTGCTGCTGCTGCTGCTGCTGCTTGCTTGCTTGCTTGCTTGCTGCTGCTGCTTGCTTGCTGCTGCTGCTTGCTGCTGCTTGCTGCTTGCTTGCTTGCTTGCTTGCTTGCTTGTTTGCTTGCTTGCTTGCTGCTGCTGCTTGCTTGCTTGCTTGCTTGCTTGCTGCTGCTGCTTGCTTGCTTGCTTGCTTGCTTGCTTGCTGCTGCTTGCTTGCTTGCTTGCTTGCTTGCTGCTGCTGCTTGCTGCTGCTGCTGCTGCTGCTGCTTGCTGCTGCTTGCTGCTGCTGCTTGCTGCTGCTGCTTGCTGCTGCTTGCTGCTGCTGCTGCTGCTGCTGCTGCTTGCTGCTGCTGCTGCTGCTTGGTGCTGCTGCTGCTGCTGCTGCTTGCTGCTGCTTGCTTGCTTGCTTGCTTGCTTGCTGCTGCTGCTTGCTTGCTGCTGCTTGCTGCTGCTTGCTGCTGCTGCGGCTTGCTGCTGCTTGCTGCTGCTTGCTGCTTGCTGCTGCTGCTGCTGCTGCTGCTGTGCTGCTGCTGCTGCTGCTGCTGCTGCTGCTGCTTGCTTGCTTGCTTGCTTGCTTGCTTGCTTGCTGCTGCTGCTGCTGCTGCTGCTTGCTGCTGCTTCCTGCTGCTTGCTGCTGCTTGCTTGCTTGCTTGCTTGCTTGCTTGCTGCTGCTTGCTGCTGCTGCTGCTGCTGCTGCTTGCTGCTGCTTGCTGCTGCTTGCTGCTGCTTGCTTGCTTGCTTGCTTGCTTGCTTGCTTGCTTGCTTGCTTGCTTGCTTGCTTGCTTGCTTGCTGCTGCTGCTTGCTTGCTGCTGCTGCTTGCTGCTGCTTGCTGCTGCTTGCTGCTGCTTGCTGCTGCTTGCTGCTTGCCGCTGCTGCTTGCTGCTGCTGCTGCTGCTGCTGCTTGCTGCTGCTGCTTGCTACTGCTTGCTGCTGCTTGCTGCTGCTTGCTGCTGCTTGCTGCTGCTGCTGCTTGCTGCTGCTGCTGCTGCTGCTGCTGCTGCTGCTGCTGCTGCTGCTGCTGCTGCTGCTGCTGCTGCTGTGCTGCTGTGCTGCTGCTGCTGCTGCTGTGCTATGCTGTGTTGCTGCTGCTGCTGCTTGCTTGCTTGCTTGCTTGCTTGCTTGCTGCTGCTGCTGCTGCTGCTTGCTGCTGCTTGCTGCTGCTTGCTTGCTTGCTTGCTGCTGCTGCTTGCTGCTGCTGCTGCTGCTGCTGCTGCTTGCTTGCTTGCTTGCTGCTGCTGCTTGCTTGCTGCTGCTGCTTGCTGCTGCTTGCTGCTGCTGCTGCTTGCTGCTGCTTGCTGCTTGCTGCTGCTGCTGCTTGCTGCTTGCTGCTGCTGCTTGCTGCTGCTGCTTGCTGCTGCTTGCTGCTGCTTGCTGCTGCTTGCTGCTGCTGCTGCTGCTTGCTGCTGCTGCTGCTTGCTGCTGCTTGCTGCTGCTGCTGCTGCTGCTTGCTGCTGCTGCTGCTTGCTGCTGCTTGCTGCTGCTTGCTGCTGCTGCTGCTGCTGTGCTGTGCTGCTGTGCTGCTGCTTACTGCTGCTGCTGCTGCTGCTGCTGCTGCTGCTGCTGCTGCTGCTGCTGCTGCTGCTGCTGCTGCTGCTGCTGCTGCTGCTGCTGCTTACTGCTGCTGCTGCTACTGCTGCTGCTGCTGCTGCTGCTTGCTTGCTTGCTTGCTTGCTTGCTTGCACTGCTGCTTGCTGCTGCTTGCTGCTGCTTGCTTGCTTGCTTGCTTGCTTGCTTGCTTGCTGCTGCTGCTTGCTGCTCCTGCTGCTGCTGCTGCTTCCTGCTGCTTGCTTGCTTGCTTGCTAGCTTGCTTGCTTGCTGCTGCTGCTGTGCTGCTGCTGCTGCTGCTGCTGCTGCTGCTGCTGCTGCTGCTGCTGCTGCTGCTGCTGCTGCTGCTGCTTGCTTGCTTGCTTGCTTGCTGCTGCTGCTGCTGCTGCTGCTTGCTGCTGCTTGCTGCTGCTTGCTGCTGCTTGCTTGCTTGCTTGCTTGCTTGCTGCTGCTGCTTGCTGCTGCTGCTGCTGCTGCTGCTGCTGCTGCTGCTGCTGCTGCTGCTGCTGCTGCTGCTGCTGCTGCTGCTGCTGCTGCTTGCTGCTGCTTGCTTGCTTGCTTGCTTGCTTGCTGCTGCTGCTTGCTTGCTGCTGCTGCTTGCTGCTGCTTGCTGCTGCTTCCTGCTTGCTGCTGCTGCTTGCTGCTCCTTGCTGCTGCTGCTGGTGCTTGCTGCTGCTTGCTGCTTGCTGCTGCTTGCTGCTGCTGCTGCTGCTTGCTGCTGCTTGCTGCTGCTTGCTGCTGCTGCTGCTGCTGCTGCTGCTTGCTGCTGCTTGCTGCTGCTGCTGCTGCTGCTGCTGCTGCGGCTGCTGCTGCTGCTGCTGTGCTGCTGTGCTGCTGTGCTGCTGTGCTGCTGTGCTTCTGCTGCTGCTGCTGCTGCTGCTGTGCTGTGCTGCTGCTGCTGGTGCTGCTGCTGCTTGCTGCTGCTGCTGCTGCTGCTTGCTGCTGCTGCTGCTACTGCTGCTGCTGCTGCTTGCTTGCTTGCTTGCTTGCTTGCTGCTGCTGCTGCTTGCTGCTTGCTGCTGCTTGCTGCTGCTTGCTGCTGCTTGCTGCTGCTGCTTGCTTGCTTGCTTGCTTGCTTGCTTGCTGCTGCTTGCTGCTGCTGCTGCTGCTTGCTGCTGCTTGCTGCTGCTGCTGCTGCTTGCTGCTGCTGCTGCTGCTGCTGCTGCTGCTTGCTGCTGCTTGCTGCTGCTTGCTTGCTTGTTTGCTTGCTTGCTTGCTTGCTTGCTTGCTGCTGCTGCTTGCTGCTGCTTGCTGCTGCTTGCTGCTGCTGCTTGCTGCTGCTGCTTGCTTGCTTGCTTGCTTGCTTGCTGCTGCTGCTGCTGCTGCTGCTTGCTTGCTTGCTTGCTTGCTTGCTTGCTTGCTTGCTTGCTTGCTTGCTGCTGCTTGCTTGCTTGCTTGCTTGCTGCTGCTGCTTGCTGCTGCTGCTGCTTGCTGCTGCTTGCTTGCTTGCTTGCTTGCTTGCTTGCTGCTGCTGCTTGCTTGCTGCTGCTGCTTGCTGCTGCTTGCTGCTGCTTGCTACTTGCTGCTGCTGCTGCTGCTTGCTGCTGCTTGCTGCTGCTGCTGCTGTGCTGTGCTGTGCTGTGCTGCTGCTGCTGCTGTGCTGTGCTGTGCTGCTGCTGCTGCTGCTGCTGCTGCTGCTTGCTTGCTTGCTTGCTTGCTTGCTTGCTGCTGCTGCTGCTGCTTGCTGCTGCTTGCTGCTGCTTGCTTGCTTGCTTGCTTGCTGCTGCTGCTTGCTGCTGCTGCTGCTGCTGCTGCTGCTGCTTGCTGCTGCTTGCTTGCTTGCTTGCTGCTGCTGCTTGCTTGCTGCTGCTGCTTGCTGCTCCTTGCTGCTGCTTGCTGCAGTTGCTGCTGCTTGCTGCTGCTGCTGCTGCTTGCTGCTTGCTGCTGCTGCTGCTTGCTGCTGCTTGCTGCTGCTGCTGCTGCTTGCTGCTGCTTGCTGCTGCTTGCTGCTGCTTGCTGCTTGCTGCTGCTGCTGCTGCTGCTGCTGCTGCTGCTGCTGCTGCTGCTGCTTGCTGCTGCTTGCTGCTGCTGCTTGCTGCTGCTGCTTGCTTGCTTGCTTGCTTGCTTGCTTGCTTGCTTGCTGCTGCTGCTTGCTTGCTGCTGCTGCTTGCTGCTGCTTGCTGCTGCTTGCTACTTGCTGCTGCTGCTGCTGCTTGCTGCTGCTTGCTGCTGCTTGCTGCTGCTGCTGCTGTGCTGTGCTGTGCTGTGCTGCTGCTGCTGCTGCTGCTGCTGCTGCTGCTGCTGCTGCTGCTGCTGCTGCTGCTTGCTTGCTTGCTTGCTTGCTTGCTGCTGCTGCTGCTGCTGCTTGCTGCTGCTTGCTGCTGCTTGCTTGCTTGCTTGCTTGCTTGCTTGCTGCTGCTGCTTGCTGCTGCTGCTGCTGCTGCTGCTGCTGCTGCTGCTGCTGCTGCTGCTGCTGCTGCTTGCTTGCTTGCTTGCTTGCTGCTGCTGCTTGCTTGCTGCTGCTGCTTGCTGCTGCTTGCTGCTGCTTGCTGCTGTTGCTGCTGCTTGCTGCTGCTGCTGCTGCTTGCTGCTTGCTGCTGCTGCTGCTTGCTGCTGCTTGCTGCTGCTGCTGCTGCTTGCTGCTGCTTGCTGCTGCTTGCTGCTGCTTGCTGCTGCTTGCTGCTGCTGCTGCTTGCTGCTGCTTGCTGCTGCTGCTGCTGCTGCTGCTGCTTGCTGCTGCTTGCTGCTGCTGCTGCTGCTGCTGCTGCTGCTGCTGCTGCTGTGCTGTGCTGTGCTGTGCTGCTGTGCTGCTGTGCTTCTGCTGCTGCTGCTGCTGTGCTGTGCTGCTGCTGCTGCTGCTGCTGCTTGCTGCTGCTGCTGCTACTGCTGCTGCTGCTGCTGCTGCTGCTGCTGCTGCTTGCTTGCTTGCTTGCTTGCTTGCTTGCTTGCTGCTGCTTGCTGCTTGCTGCTGCTTGCGGCTGCTTGCTGCTGCTTGCTTGCTTGCTTGCTTGCTTGCTTGCTTGCTGCTGCTGCTGCTGCTTGCTGCTGCTTGCTGCTGCTTGCTTGCTTGCTTGCTGCTGCTGCTTGCTGCTGCTGCTGCTGCTGCTTGCTGCTGCTTGCTGCTGCTTGCTTGCTTGCTTGCTTGCTGCTGCTGCTTGCTTGCTGTTGCTGCTTGCTGCTGCTTGCTGCTTGCTGCTGCTGCTTGCTGCTGCTTGCTTGCTTGCTTGCTTGCTTGCTTGCTGCTGCTGCTTGCTTGCTGCTGCTGCTTGCTGCTGCTTGCTGCTGCTTGCTGCAGCTTGCTGCAGCTTGCTGCTGCTTGCTGCTGCTTGCTGCTGCTTGCTGCTGCTGCTGCTTGCTGCTGCTGCTGCTGCTGCTGCTGCTGCTTGCTGCTGCTGCTGCTGCTGTTGCTGTTGCTGTGCTGTGCTGCTGCTGCTGCTTGCTGCTGCTGCTGCTTGCTGCTGCTTGCTGCTGCTGCTGCTGCTGTGCTGTGTTGCTGTGCTGCTGCTGCTGCTGCTGCTGCTGCTGCTGCTTACTGCTGCTGCTGCTACTGCTGCTGCTGCTGCTGCTGCTGCTGCTTGCTGCTGCTGCTGCTGCTGCTGCTGCTGCTGCTGCTGCTGCTGCTGCTGCTGCTGCTGCTGCTGCTGCTGCTGCTGCTGCTGCTGCTGCTGCTGCTGCTGCTGCTGCTTGCTGCTGCTGCTGCTGCTGCTTACTGCTGCTGCTGCTACTGCTGCTGCTGCTGCTTGCTTGCTTGCTTGCTTGCTGCTGCTGCTTGCTGCTGCTTGCTGATGCTTGCTTGCTTGCTTGCTTGCTTGCTGCTGCTGCTTGCTGCTGCTGCTGCTGCTTGCTCCTGCTTGCTTGCTTGCTTGCTTGCTTGCTGCTGCTGCTGCTGCTGCTGCTGCTGCTGCTTGCTTGCTTGCTTGCTTGCTTGCTTGCTGCTGCTGCTGCTGCTGCTTGCTGCTGCTTGCTGCTGCTTGCTGCTGCTTGCTGCTGCTTGCTTGCTTGCTTGCTTGCTTGCTGCTGCTGCTGCTGCTGCTGCTTGCTGCTGCTTGCTTGCTTGCTTGCTTGGTTGCTTGCTTGCTTGCTTGCTTGCTTGCTGCTGCTGCTGCTTGCTTGCTGCTGCTGCTTGCTGCTGCTTCCTGCTTGCTGCTGCTTCCTGCTTGCTGCTTGCTGCTGCTGCTGCTGCTGCTTGCTGCTGCTTGCTTGCTTGCTTGCTTGGTTGCTTGCTTGCTTGCTTGCTGCTGCTGCTTGCTTGCTGCTGCTTGCTGCTGCTGCTGCTTGCTGCTGCTTGCTGCTGCTGCTGCTGCTTGCTGCTGCTGCTGCTTGCTGCTGCTTGCTGCTGCTGCTGCTGCTGCTGCTGCTGTGCTGCTGTGCTGCTGTGCTGTGCTGCTGCTGCTGCTGCTGCTGCTGCTGCTTGCTGCTGCTGCTGCTTGCTGCTGCTGCTGCTGCTACTGCTGCTGCTTGCTGCTTGCTGCTGCTTGCTGCTGCTTGCTGCTGCTTGCTGCTGCTTGCTTGCTTGCTTGCTGCTGCTGCTTGCTGCTGCTGCTGCTGCTGCTGCTGCTGCTGCTGCTGCTGCTTGCTGCTGCTGCTTGCTGCTGCTGCTGCTGCTGCTGCTGCTTGCTTGCTTGCTTGCTGCTGCTTGCTGCTTGCTGCTGCTGCTTGCTGCTGCTTGCTGCTTGCTTGCTTGCTTGCTTGCTTGCTTGTTTGCTTGCTTGCTTGCTGCTGCTGCTTGCTTGCTTGCTTGCTTGCTTGCTGCTGCTGCTTGCTTGCTTGCTTGCTTGCTTGCTTGCTTGCTGCTGCTTGCTTGCTTGCTTGCTTGCTTGCTGCTGCTGCTTGCTGCTGCTGCTGCTGCTGCTGCTGCTTGCTGCTGCTTGCTGCTGCTGCTTGCTGCTGCTGCTTGCTGCTGCTTGCTGCTGCTGCTGCTGCTGCTGCTGCTGCTTGCTGCTGCTGCTGCTGCTTGGTGCTGCTGCTGCTGCTGCTGCTTGCTGCTGCTTGCTTGCTTGCTTGCTTGCTTGCTGCTGCTGCTGCTTGCTTGCTGCTGCTGCTTGCTGCTGCTTGCTGCTGCTGCTGCTTGCTGCTGCTTGCTGCTGCTTGCTGCTGCTGCTGCTGCTGCTGCTGCTGTGCTGCTGCTGCTGCTGCTGCTGCTGCTGCTTGCTTGCTTGCTTGCTTGCTTGCTTGCTTGCTTGCTGCAGCTGCTGCTGCTGCTGCTTGCTGCTGCTTCCTGCTGCTTGCTGCTGCTTGCTTGCTTGCTTGCTTGCTTGCTTGCTGCTGCTTGCTGCTGCTGCTGCTGCTGCTGCTTGCTGCTGCTTGCTGCTGCTTGCTGCTGCTTGCTTGCTTGCTTGCTTGCTTGCTTGCTTGCTTGCTTGCTTGCTGCTGCTGCTTGCTTGCTGCTGCTGCTTGCTGCTGCTTGCTGCTGCTTGCTGCTTGCCGCTGCTGCTTGCTGCTGCTGCTGCTGCTGCTTGCTGCTGCTGCTTGCTACTGCTTGCTGCTGCTTGCTGCTGCTTGCTGCTGCTTGCTGCTGCTGCTGCTTGCTGCTGCTGCTGCTGCTGCTGCTGCTTGCTGCTGCTGCTGCTGCTGCTGCTGCTGCTGCTGCTGCTGCTGCTGCTGCTGCTGCTGCTGCTGCTGTGCTGCTGTGCTGCTGCTGCTGCTGCTGCTGTGCTATGCTGTGTTGCTGCTGCTGCTGCTTGCTTGCTTGCTTGCTTGCTTGCTTGCTTGCTTGCTGCTGCTGCTGCTGCTGCTTGCTGCTGCTTGCTGCTGCTTGCTTGCTTGCTTGCTGCTGCTGCTTGCTGCTGCTGCTGCTGCTGCTGCTGCTTGCTTGCTTGCTTGCTGCTGCTGCTTGCTTGCTGCTGCTGCTTGCTGCTGCTTGCTGCTTGCTGCTGCTGCTGCTTGCTGCTGCTTGCTGCTTGCTGCTGCTGCTGCTTGCTGCTTGCTGCTGCTGCTTGCTGCTGCTGCTTGCTGCTGCTTGCTGCTGCTTGCTGCTGCTTGCTGCTGCTGCTGCTTGCTGCTGCTGCTGCTTGCTGCTGCTTGCTGCTGCTGCTGCTGCTGCTGCTTGCTGCTGCTGCTGCTTGCTGCTGCTTGCTGCTGCTTGCTGCTGCTGCTGCTGCTGCTGCTGTGCTGTGCTGCTGTGCTGCTGCTTACTGCTGCTGCTACTGCTGCTGCTGCTGCTGCTGCTGCTGCTTGCTGCTGCTGCTGCTGCTGCTGCTGCTGCTGCTGCTGCTGCTGCTGCTGCTGCTGCTGCTACTGCTGCTGCTGCTGCTGCTGCTTGCTTGCTTGCTTGCTTGCTTGCTTGCTTGCTTGCTTGCTTGCTTGCTGCTGCTGCTTGCTGCTGCTGCTGCTGCTGCTGCTTCCTGCTGCTTGCTTGCTTGCTTGCTAGCTTGCTTGCTTGCTGCTGCTGCTGCTGCTGTGTTGCTGCTGCTGCTGCTGCTGCTGCTGCTGCTGCTGCTGCTGCTGCTGCTGCTGCTGCTTGCTTGCTTGCTTGCTTGCTGCTGCTGCTGCTGCTGCTGCTTGCTGCTGCTTGCTGCTGCTTGCTGCTGCTTGCTTGCTTGCTTGCTTGCTTGCTGCTGCTGCTTGCTGCTGCTGCTGCTGCTGCTGCTGCTGCTGCTGCTGCTGCTGCTGCTGCTTGCTGCTGCTTGCTTGCTTGCTTGCTTGCTTGCTTGCTTGCTTGCTGCTGCTGCTTGCTTGCTGCTGCTGCTTGCTGCTGCTTGCTGCTGCTTCCTGCTTGCTGCTGCTGCTGCTGCTGCTTGCTGCTGCTTGCTGCTGCTTGCTGCTGCTGCTGGTGCTTGCTGCTGCTTGCTGCTTGCTGCTGCTTGCTGCTGCTGCTGCTGCTTGCTGCTGCTTGCTGCTGCTTGCTGCTGCTGCTGCTGCTGCTGCTGCTTGCTGCTGCTGCTGCTTGCTGCTGCTTGCTGCTGCTGCTGCTGCTGCTGCTGCTGCTGCTGCGGCTGCTGCTGCTGCTGCTGCTGTGCTGCTGTGCTGCTGTGCTGCTGTGCTGCTGTGCTTCTGCTGCTGCTGCTGCTGCTGCTGTGCTGTGCTGCTGCTGCTGGTGCTGCTGCTGCTTGCTGCTGCTGCTGCTCCTGCTTGCTGCTGCTGCTGCTACTGCTGCTGCTGCTGCTTGCTTGCTTGCTTGCTTGCTTGCTGCTGCTGCTGCTTGCTGCTTGCTGCTGCTTGCTGCTGCTTGCTGCTGCTTGCTGCTGCTTGCTGCTGCTTGCTGCTGCTGCTTGCTTGCTTGCTTGCTTGCTTGCTTGCTTGCTTGCTGCTGCTTGCTGCTGCTGCTGCTGCTTGCTGCTGCTTGCTGCTGCTGCTGCTGCTTGCTGCTGCTGCTGCTGCTGCTGCTGCTGCTGCTGCTGCTTGCTGCTGCTTGCTGCTGCTTGCTTGCTTGTTTGCTTGCTTGCTTGCTTGCTTGCTTGCTTGCTGCTGCTGCTTGCTGCTGCTTGCTGCTGCTTGCTGCTGCTGCTTGCTGCTGCTGCTTGCTTGCTTGCTTGCTTGCTTGCTGCTGCTGCTGCTGCTGCTGCTTGCTTGCTTGCTTGCTTGCTTGCTTGCTTGCTTGCTTGCTTGCTTGCTTGCTTGCTGCTGCTTGCTTGCTTGCTTGCTTGCTGCTGCTGCTTGCTGCTGCTGCTGCTTGCTGCTGCTTGCTTGCTTGCTTGCTTGCTTGCTTGCTGCTGCTGCTTGCTTGCTGCTGCTGCTTGCTGCTGCTTGCTGCTGCTTGCTACTTGCTGCTGCTGCTGCTGCTTGCTGCTGCTTGCTGCTGCTTGCTGCTGCTGCTGCTGTGCTGTGCTGTGCTGTGCTGCTGCTGCTGCTGCTGTGCTGTGCTGTGCTGCTGCTGCTGCTGCTGCTGCTTGCTTGCTTGCTTGCTTGCTTGCTTGCTGCTGCTGCTGCTGCTGCTTGCTGCTGCTTGCTGCTGCTTGCTTGCTTGCTTGCTTGCTGCTGCTGCTGCTTGCTGCTGCTGCTGCTGCTGCTGCTGCTTGCTGCTGCTTGCTTGCTTGCTTGCTGCTGCTGCTTGCTTGCTGCTGCTGCTTGCTGCTCCTTGCTGCTGCTTGCTGCAGTTGCTGCTGCTTGCTGCTGCTGCTGCTGCTTGCTGCTTGCTGCTGCTGCTGCTTGCTGCTGCTTGCTGCTGCTGCTGCTGCTTGCTGCTGCTTGCTGCTGCTTGCTGCTGCTGCTGCTGCTGCTGCTGCTGCTGCTGCTGCTGCTGCTGCTGCTTGCTGCTGCTTGCTGCTGCTGCTGCTGCTGCTGCTGCTGCTGCTGCTGCTGCTGCTGTGCTGTGCTGTGCTGTGCTGCTGTGCTTCTGCTGCTGCTGCTGCTGTGTTGTGCTGCTGCTGCTGCTGCTGCTGCTGCTGCTGCTGCTGCTGCTGCTGCTGCTGCTGCTGCTTACTGCTGCTGCTGCTACTGCTGTTGCTGCTGCTGCTGCTTGCTTGCTTGCTTGCTTGCATGCTTGCTGCTGCTGCTCGCTGCTGCTTGCTTGCTTGCTTGCTTGCTGCTGCTGCTTGCTGCTGCTGCTGCTGCTGCTGCTGCTGCTGCTGCTTGCTGCTGCTCTCTGCTGCTTGCTTGCTTGCTTGCTTGCTGCTGCTGCTGCTGCTGCTGCTGCTGCTTGCTTGCTTGCTTGCTTGCTTGCTGCTGCTGCTTGCTGCTGCTTGCTGCTGCTTGCTTGCTTGCTTGCTTGCTTGCTGCTGCTGCTGCTGCTGCTGCTGCTGCTGCTGCTGCTGCTGCTGCTGCTGCTGCTGCTGCTTGCTGCTGCTTGCTGCTGCTTGCTTGCTTGCTTGCTTGCTTGCTTGCTTGCTTGCTGCTGCTGCTTGCTGCTGCTTGCTGCTGTTGCTGCTGCTTGCTGCTGCTGCTGCTGCTTGCTGCTTGCTGCTGCTGCTGCTTGCTGCTGCTTGCTGCTGCTGCTGCTGCTTGCTGCTGCTTGCTGCTGCTTGCTGCTGCTTGCTGCTGCTTGCTGCTGCTGCTGCTTGCTGCTGCTTGCTGCTGCTGCTGCTGCTGCTGCTGCTGCTTGCTGCTGCTTGCTGCTGCTGCTGCTGCTGCTGCTGCTGCTGCTGTGCTGTGCTGTGCTGTGCTGCTGTGCTGCTGTGCTTCTGCTGCTGCTGCTGCTGTGCTGTGCTGCTGCTGCTGCTGCTGCTGCTTGCTGCTGCTGCTGCTACTGCTGCTGCTGCTGCTGCTGCTGCTGCTGCTGCTTGCTTGCTTGCTTGCTTGCTTGCTTGCTTGCTTGCTGCTGCTTGCTGCTTGCTGCTGCTTGCGGCTGCTTGCTGCTGCTTGCTTGCTTGCTTGCTTGCTTGCTTGCTTGCTGCTGCTGCTGCTGCTTGCTGCTGCTTGCTGCTGCTTGCTTGCTTGCTTGCTGCTGCTGCTTGCTGCTGCTGCTGCTGCTGCTTGCTGCTGCTTGCTGCTGCTTGCTTGCTTGCTTGCTTGCTGCTGCTGCTTGCTTGCTGTTGCTGCTTGCTGCTGCTTGCTGCTTGCTGCTGCTGCTGCTGCTGCTGCTTGCTGCTGCTTGCTTGCTTGCTTGCTTGCTTGCTTGCTGCTGCTGCTTGCTTGCTGCTGCTGCTTGCTGCTGCTTGCTGCTGCTTGCTGCTGCTTGCTGCTGCTTGCTGCTGCTTGCTGCTGCTGCTGCTTGCTGCTGCTGCTGCTGCTGCTGCTGCTGCTTGCTGCTGCTGCTGCTGCTGTTGCTGTTGCTGTGCTGTGCTGCTGCTGCTGCTTGCTGCTGCTGCTGCTTGCTGCTGCTTGCTGCTGCTGCTGCTGCTGTGCTGTGTTGCTGTGCTGCTGCTGCTGCTGCTGCTGCTGCTGCTGCTTACTGCTGCTGCTGCTGCTGCTGCTGCTGCTGCTGCTGCTGCTGCTGCTGCTGCTGCTGCTGCTGCTGCTTACTGCTGCTGCTGCTACTGCTGCTGCTGCTGCTTGCTTGCTTGCTTGCTTGCTGCTGCTGCTTGCTGCTGCTTGCTGATGCTTGCTTGCTTGCTTGCTTGCTTGCTGCTGCTGCTTGCTGCTGCTGCTGCTGCTGCTGCTTGCTCCTGCTTGCTTGCTTGCTTGCTTGCTTGCTGCTGCTGCTGCTGCTGCTGCTGCTGCTGCTTGCTTGCTTGCTTGCTTGCTTGCTTGCTTGCTGCTGCTGCTGCTGCTGCTTGCTGCTGCTTGCTGCTGCTTGCTGCTGCTTGCTGCTGCTTGCTTGCTTGCTTGCTTGCTTGCTGCTGCTGCTGCTGCTGCTGCTTGCTGCTGCTTGCTTGCTTGCTTGCTTGGTTGCTTGCTTGCTTGCTTGCTTGCTTGCTGCTGCTGCTGCTTGCTTGCTGCTGCTGCTTGCTGCTGCTTCCTGCTTGCTGCTGCTTCCTGCTTGCTGCTTGCTGCTGCTGCTGCTGCTGCTTGCTGCTGCTTGCTTGCTTGCTTGCTTGGTTGCTTGCTTGCTTGCTTGCTGCTGCTGCTTGCTTGCTGCTGCTTGCTGCTGCTGCTGCTTGCTGCTGCTTGCTGCTGCTGCTGCTGCTTGCTGCTGCTGCTGCTTGCTGCTGCTTGCTGCTGCTGCTGCTGCTGCTGCTGCTGCTGTGCTGCTGTGCTGCTGTGCTGTGCTGCTGCTGCTGCTGCTGCTGCTGCTTGCTGCTGCTGCTGCTTGCTGCTGCTGCTGCTGCTACTGCTGCTGCTGCTGCTTGCTTGCTTGCTTGCTTGCTTGCTTGCTTGCTGCTGCTGCTTGCTGCTTGCTGCTGCTTGCTGCTGCTTGCTGCTGCTTGCTGCTGCTTGCTTGCTTGCTTGCTGCTGCTGCTTGCTGCTGCTGCTGCTGCTGCTGCTGCTGCTGCTGCTGCTGCTGCTGCTGCTGCTGCTGCTTGCTGCTGCTGCTTGCTGCTGCTGCTGCTGCTGCTGCTGCTTGCTTGCTTGCTTGCTGCTGCTTGCTGCTTGCTGCTGCTGCTTGCTGCTGCTTGCTGCTTGCTTGCTTGCTTGCTTGCTTGTTTGCTTGCTTGCTTGCTGCTGCTGCTTGCTTGCTTGCTTGCTTGCTTGCTGCTGCTGCTTGCTTGCTTGCTTGCTTGCTTGCTTGCTTGCTGCTGCTTGCTTGCTTGCTTGCTTGCTTGCTGCTGCTGCTTGCTGCTGCTGCTGCTGCTGCTGCTGCTTGCTGCTGCTTGCTGCTGCTGCTTGCTGCTGCTGCTTGCTGCTGCTTGCTGCTGCTGCTGCTGCTGCTGCTGCTTGCTGCTGCTGCTGCTGCTTGGTGCTGCTGCTGCTGCTGCTGCTTGCTGCTGCTTGCTTGCTTGCTTGCTTGCTTGCTGCTGCTGCTGCTTGCTGCTGCTGCTGCTTGCTGCTGCTTGCTGCTGCTTGCTGCTGCTGCTGCTGCTGCTGCTGCTGTGCTGCTGCTGCTGCTGCTGCTGCTGCTTGCTTGCTTGCTTGCTTGCTTGCTTGCTTGCTTGCTGCTGCTGCTGCTGCTGCTGCTTGCTGCTGCTTCCTGCTGCTTGCTGCTGCTTGCTTGCTTGCTTGCTTGCTTGCTGCTGCTTGCTGCTGCTGCTGCTGCTGCTGCTGCTTGCTGCTGCTTGCTGCTGCTTGCTGCTGCTTGCTTGCTTGCTTGCTTGCTTGCTTGCTTGCTTGCTTGCTTGCTTGCTGCTGCTGCTTGCTTGCTGCTGCTGCTTGCTGCTGCTTGCTGCTGCTTGCTGCTTGCCACTGCTGCTTGCTGCTGCTGCTGCTGCTGCTTGCTGCTGCTGCTTGCTACTGCTTGCTGCTGCTTGCTGCTGCTTGCTGCTGCTTGCTGCTGCTGCTGCTGCTGCTGCTTGCTGCTGCTGCTGCTGCTGCTGCTGCTGCTGCTGCTGCTGCTGCTGCTGCTGCTGCTGCTGCTGCTGCTGCTGCTGCTGCTGCTGCTGCTGCTGTGCTGCTGTGCTGCTGCTGCTGCTGCTGCTGTGCTATGCTGTGTTGCTGCTGCTGCTGCTTGCTTGCTTGCTTGCTTGCTTGCTTGCTGCTGCTGCTGCTGCTGCTTGCTGCTGCTTGCTGCTGCTTGCTTGCTTGCTTGCTGCTGCTGCTTGCTGCTGCTGCTGCTGCTGCTGCTGCTTGCTTGCTTGCTTGCTTGCTGCTGCTGCTTGCTTGCTGCTGCTGCTTGCTGCTGCTTGCTGCTTGCTGCTGCTGCTGCTTGCTGCTGCTTGCTGCTTGCTGCTGCTGCTGCTTGCTGCTTGCTGCTGCTGCTTGCTGCTGCTGCTTGCTGCTGCTTGCTGCTGCTTGCTGCTGCTTGCTGCTGCTGCTGCTTGCTGCTGCTGCTGCTTGCTGCTGCTTGCTGCTGCTGCTGCTGCTGCTGCTTGCTGCTGCTGCTGCTTGCTGCTGCTTGCTGCTGCTTGCTGCTGCTGCTGCTGCTGCTGCTGTGCTGTGCTGCTGTGCTGCTGCTTACTGCTGCTGCTACTGCTGCTGCTGCTGCTGCTGCTGCTGCTTGCTGCTGCTGCTGCTGCTGCTGCTGCTGCTGCTGCTGCTGCTGCTGCTGCTGCTGCTGCTGCTGCTGCTGCTACTGCTGCTGCTGCTGCTGCTGCTTGCTTGCTTGCTTGCTTGCTTGCACTGCTGCTTGCTGCTGCTTGCTTGCTTGCTTGCTTGCTTGCTTGCTTGCTTGCTTGCTGCTGCTGCTTGCTGCTGCTGCTGCTGCTGCTGCTTCCTGCTGCTTGCTTGCTTGCTTGCTAGCTTGCTTGCTTGCTGCTGCTGCTGCTGCTGTGTTGCTGCTGCTGCTGCTGCTGCTGCTGCTGCTGCTGCTGCTGCTGCTGCTGCTTGCTTGCTTGCTTGCTTGCTGCTGCTGCTGCTGCTGCTGCTTGCTGCTGCTTGCTGCTGCTTGCTGCTGCTTGCTTGCTTGCTTGCTTGCTTGCTGCTGCTGCTTGCTGCTGCTGCTGCTGCTGCTGCTGCTGCTGCTGCTGCTGCTGCTGCTGCTTGCTGCTGCTTGCTTGCTTGCTTGCTTGCTTGCTTGCTTGCTTGCTGCTGCTGCTTGCTTGCTGCTGCTGCTTGCTGCTGCTTGCTGCTGCTTCCTGCTTGCTGCTGCTGCTGCTGCTGCTTGCTGCTGCTTGCTGCTGCTTGCTGCTGCTGCTGGTGCTTGCTGCTGCTTGCTGCTTGCTGCTGCTTGCTGCTGCTGCTGCTGCTGCTTGCTGCTGCTTGCTGCTGCTTGCTGCTGCTGCTGCTGCTGCTGCTGCTGCTGCTTGCTGCTGCTGCTGCTTGCTGCTGCTTGCTGCTGCTGCTGCTGCTGCTGCTGCTGCGGCTGCTGCTGCTGCTGCTGCTGTGCTGCTGTGCTGCTGTGCTGCTGTGCTTCTGCTGCTGCTGCTGCTGCTGCTGTGCTGTGCTGCTGCTGCTGGTGCTGCTGCTGCTTGCTGCTGCTGCTGCTGCTGCTTGCTGCTGCTGCTGCTACTGCTGCTGCTGCTGCTTGCTTGCTTGCTTGCTTGCTTGCTGCTGCTGCTGCTTGCTGCTTGCTGCTGCTTGCTGCTGCTTGCTGCTGCTTGCTGCTGCTTGCTGCTGCTTGCTGCTGCTGCTTGCTTGCTTGCTTGCTTGCTTGCTTGCTTGCTTGCTGCTGCTTGCTGCTGCTGCTGCTGCTTGCTGCTGCTTGCTGCTGCTGCTGCTGCTTGCTGCTGCTGCTGCTGCTGCTGCTGCTGCTTGCTGCTGCTTGCTGCTGCTTGCTTGCTTGTTTGCTTGCTTGCTTGCTTGCTTGCTTGCTTGCTGCTGCTGCTTGCTGCTGCTTGCTGCTGCTTGCTGCTGCTGCTTGCTGCTGCTGCTTGCTTGCTTGCTTGCTTGCTTGCTGCTGCTGCTGCTGCTGCTGCTTGCTTGCTTGCTTGCTTGCTTGCTTGCTTGCTTGCTTGCTTGCTTGCTGCTGCTTGCTTGCTTGCTTGCTTGCTGCTGCTGCTTGCTGCTGCTGCTGCTTGCTGCTGCTTGCTTGCTTGCTTGCTTGCTTGCTTGCTTGCTTGCTGCTGCTGCTTGCTTGCTGCTGCTGCTTGCTGCTGCTTGCTGCTGCTTGCTACTTGCTGCTGCTGCTGCTGCTTGCTGCTGCTTGCTGCTGCTTGCTGCTGCTGCTGCTGTGCTGTGCTGTGCTGTGCTGCTGCTGCTGCTGCTGTGCTGTGCTGTGCTGCTGCTGCTGCTGCTGCTGCTTGCTTGCTTGCTTGCTTGCTTGCTTGCTGCTGCTGCTGCTGCTGCTTGCTGCTGCTTGCTGCTGCTTGCTTGCTTGCTTGCTTGCTGCTGCTGCTGCTTGCTGCTGCTGCTGCTGCTGCTGCTTGCTGCTGCTTGCTTGCTTGCTTGCTGCTGCTGCTTGCTTGCTGCTGCTGCTTGCTGCTCCTTGCTGCTGCTTGCTGCAGTTGCTGCTGCTTGCTGCTGCTGCTGCTGCTTGCTGCTTGCTGCTGCTGCTGCTTGCTGCTGCTTGCTGCTGCTGCTGCTGCTTGCTGCTGCTTGCTGCTGCTTGCTGCTGCTGCTGCTGCTGCTGCTGCTGCTGCTGCTGCTGCTGCTGCTGCTGCTTGCTGCTGCTTGCTGCTGCTGCTGCTGCTGCTGCTGCTGCTGCTGCTGTGCTGTGCTGTGCTGTGCTGCTGTGCTTCTGCTGCTGCTGCTGCTGTGTTGTGCTGCTGCTGCTGCTGCTGCTGCTGCTGCTGCTGCTGCTGCTGCTGCTGCTGCTGCTGCTGCTGCTGCTTACTGCTGCTGCTGCTACTGCTGTTGCTGCTGCTGCTGCTTGCTTGCTTGCTTGCTTGCATGCTTGCTGCTGCTGCTCGCTGCTGCTTGCTTGCTTGCTTGCTTGCTGCTGCTGCTTGCTGCTGCTGCTGCTGCTGCTGCTGCTGCTGCTGCTGCTGCTGCTGCTGCTGCTGCTGCTGCTGCTGCTTGCTGCTGCTCTCTGCTGCTTGCTTGCTTGCTTGCTTGCTGCTGCTGCTGCTGCTGCTGCTGCTTGCTTGCTTGCTTGCTTGCTTGCTGCTGCTGCTTGCTGCTGCTTGCTGCTGCTTGCTTGCTTGCTTGCTTGCTTGCTGCTGCTGCTGCTGCTGCTGCTGCTGCTGCTGCTGCTGCTTGCTGCTGCTTGCTGCTGCTTGCTTGCTTGCTTGCTTGCTTGCTTGCTTGCTTGCTTGCTGCTGCTGCTTGCTTGCTGCTGCTGCTTGCTTGCTGCTGCTGCTTGCTGCTGCTTGCTGCTGCTGCTGCTGCTTGCTGCTGCTTGCTGCTTGCTGCTGCTGCTGCTTGCTTCTGCTTGCTGCTGCTGCTTGCTGCTGCTTGCTGCTGCTGCTGCTGCTGCTGCTGCTTGCTTGCTTGCTTGCTTGCTTGCTTGCTTGCTTGCTTGCTTGCTGCTGCTGCTGCTGCTTGCTTGCTTGCTTGCTTGCTTGCTGCTGCTGCTGCTGCTACTGCTGCTGCTTGCTGCTGCTTGCTGCTGCTTGCTTGCTTGCTTGCTTGCTTGCTGCTGCTGCTGCTGCTGCTGCTTGCTTGCTTGCTTGCTTGCTTGCTGCTGCTGCTGCTGCTTGCTGCTTGCTGCTGCTTGCTGCTGCTGCTTGCTGCTGCTGCTTGCTGCTGCTTGCTGCTTTCTGCTGCTGCTTGCTGCTGCTTGCTGCTGCTTGCTGCTGCTGCTGCTGCTGCTGCTTGCTTGCTTGCTTGCTTGCTTGCTGCTGCTGCTGCTGCTTGCTGCTGCTTGCTGCTGCTGCTTGCTGCTGCTTGCTGCTGCTGCTGCTTGCTGCTGCTTGCT